>NC_068567.1:44683090-44983090 GCF_025698545.1 Gossypium raimondii | reverse complement strand
TGGTAAATGAACCAATAAAAGAAGAGGAAGCAAATGAGTTTTTAAAGTTTTTAAAACACAGTGAATACAGTGTTATGGAGCAACTGCACACACAACTGGCCCATATTTCGGAAGTACCTGAGCACACACTTCTAAGTTCGGAAGTACATCGAAATGCACTGATGAAGGTACTAAACGAAACATACGTGGCAGAGGACATCTTAGTCAATAAATTGGATTGTTTGATCAACAATAAAAGTGCTGACAATTTTATCTTCTTCAACAATGATGAAATACCGTCTGGAGGTAGGGGTTCTACTAAGGCTCTACACATTACCACCCGATGTCAGGGGGACACATTACCGAGGGTTTTGATTGATAATGGATTCGCATTAAACGTATTGCCTTTGTCCGCTCTTAATCGATTACCTGTGGACAGTTCACATATAAAACCCTGCCAGAATATAGTAAGGGCATTTGATGGAACATAAAGAAGAGTTGTAGGAAGAATTGAAATACCGTTAAGAATTGACCTAATTACTTATGAAGTGGACTTTTTAGTAATGGATATTAAGCCTTCCTACAAGTGTTTATTGGGGAGACCGTGGATACACTCGGCAGGGGCAGTGCCTTCATCGTTACATCAGAAGGTGAAGCTAATATCAGATGATCGATTGGTGACAATAAGTGCGGAGGAGGATATTATCGCAATGGTAACGGGTGATGCACCTTATGTAGAGACCAATGATGAGGCAGTCGAATGTTCTTTCTGGTCCTTGGAATTTGTGAACGCAACGTTTATCACTCAAGGAAATAGGATCCCAGTACCAAAGATATCCAAGACTACTGAGATGGGTCTGCAGTTGATGGTTGGAAGAGGAGTTTCGCCAGGAAAAGGGTTAGGTAAGTACCTTCAGGGAAGGGTTGAGGCACCCATGCTGAAGGGAAAGTTTGATCGTTTTGGCTTAGGCTACAAGCCAAATATGAAACAAAGGAGAAAAGAAGTGGAGAAAAGGCAGGAGAGAAGAAGGGCACGTCTAAGCGGAGAGGAAGTCAAGTGGGAGCCTTTGACCTTCCCTCACATATCTAAATCCTTTGTGTCAGGTGGGTTTATTTACCCTGAGCGAGGGGTGTCCAGAAGGGAAGGCATTGAAGAGATGTTGGAGAAAGTTCATATCAATGCTATAGAGACAGCTGAAAGAAGGTCCTTGCTGGAGATCAGCCCATACGAACCTGGGAGTGAGCTAAACAATTAGACTGCGGAAGAAATACCTGTAGTCTTTAGAGCTTATGCAGAGTAATGTTCAAAACATTATTGTTGTTTTTAGCCTAAGAATGACAAGAAATCCTTTGTGAAGTAGGCTTAAGTCTGAATATCTTTATCCTAATAAAATACATCTTGGCATTCATTTCGAGCAATTATTCTTTTATTCTTTCCAAGCAAGTAAATATTTTCCGTTTGATTAATTGTTTTCTAAATATTTTTTCATTTATAACCTAATCGTGCAAATAATTATTAATAAATTTATACTTTGTATATTCTTTGGTGTATCCCCATAGGTCCTCAGATAACAATGACATGAGTGATGTTGTTTCAAACACGGAGTCTCTTTTTGAGCAAGATATGTGTTTGGAAGGATCTCATGACTTTGAAAATGACAAAGACTGTGGTGTATCTCCAGACTTGTTGAGAATGGTGGAGCAAGAGGATAAACAGATCCTACCTCTCAAGGAATTATTAGAAATTGTGAGCTTGGTAAAGATTAGAATTGACCTGACCTCAAAGATGAGGCAAGACCTTGTTCAAAGATGTCTTTGTAAGATTATACCAGGATATGCCTAGGATAAACGCTGATGAAGAAATTTGCACAATAGCACGATGTTAGAAATTTGTAGTAAGAACGATACAATTTTTTACCGGGGCAATGCCTTTCTCGTTGAGTCAGCATAGCTTTGCCCATTTGAAGTCGAGTTTCCATCCCTTCAAGATATTTTCTGTCGTAGTTGCGCCCCAAAAGGCTCTATGAAAGAAAAGAGGGTTTTTCGCATACAAGATGAAAGTGAAAAATCTTATCTATAAAAACATTGATTCTGATAAAAAATCAAAAATCAAAAATCAAAATCAAAATCAAAATCAAAAACAAAAAAGAAAAGAAAAATCAAAGTCAAAAGCAAAAAAGGGAAATCAATCAAAGTCAAAATAAAATATGAAAAGAGAAAAAGAAAAGAAAAGGAGAGGCCAAGGCGAAAACCCAACAAGGACGCTTTGTGACCAAAGGTGGTTTTGAGTTGAAAACCCGAAAAGGGCGACTCAAATTTCGAGCAAAATGGGGCATGGACATCACCATTATCGAAGACTTCTAATGGGCATTACTTAACTATTGAGATCATTAATTACTTCATCAAATGGATAGAGGCTACTGCATGCGTCAATGTCATCATATGCCGATATAGAATTCCAGAGAGGATGGTATTGGAGATTGCATTGAACTCGAATGACAGTAAGATAGCTGAGGGTTGTAATCAGTTCAAAATCAGACACCACGGTTTGTCACTGTATTACAAGACATTGGATTTAAAAAAATGAAAATAAAAAATGACGAAAAAGTAAAAATAGAGAGGCTAAGGGGGAAAACCCGCAAAGGGCGCCTTAGGCCAAAGGGGATTTGAGTTGAAAACCCGAAAAGGGCGGCTCAAATATTGATCAGAATGGGGCATGAGGTAATCAAAGCAACTCGAATCTTGACGAAATTGGGCATGTGGTGATCTTGCTATGCCTGAATCAACAGGAAAGGATAGGCGACATATTGGCGCATCGACAGAACACTGTAGATCTCCTAAACGCATGTCCAACACAAAATGGTCTTCAGAAAGTTTGTACAGAGAAGTTCAAGCTGCGATATCTGGGGCACCCAATTCTCATATTATTTGTTGTTCTTGGAATACTTTTTTTCCTTTCCAAGATATGCATTCCCAATTAATTTCTTTGTCATCCTTCTTTACTATTTTCGATAATTTGTTCTTTCGAGCTATGCTCAAAACCAACTTTATTCTTATCCATTGTTATGACTCTTTTTTGCAAGTATGTTGCATTGGAATAATGATTAATGGACTAATAAAACTTTCACAAAGGAAGTTTTGCATATTACTTTGAAAAGTTTATAAATAATATAGGAGCCTGAAACAAGACTATTGTTTAGAACACACCAAATTTAAAGGTTGGAAATTTGAGAAGGAATAGTCTAAATTTAGACTTTCTCTTTGGATTTTTGTTGTCAAATGCATTGATTGAACAAGATGATAAGATGACGAGTTAATGACATGATCACCAAGCAATAGGAAGAGGTTACCTCGGAGAAGAGAGCCTCCATTTGCGCATGAGTCTTTGGTACGACACCTTGGGAATGGTGTAAGGAACCAGAATGATGTAGATCCTATATCCTTGAATTGGATAAGAGAGGATTGAGGAAAAGCCGTATTTTCTACCCTTAGATTACAGTGGGAGAATGATGGTACAAATTTTACGTCCCAATGGATTAAACTTTGAGGTCTACAGTGGGGGCAACCTGGCTAAATGTTTTTTCAGAAGCCGGTCAAGCGAGAAGGCGTTGTAGCACGCCGGTGTTAAAGCCTTTATAAACTTCGAGTAATGACCTAAGCGGGATCATTCTTGGAAAAATAAAATTCTGCATTCATGCAAACACCATTCACACATGTCTAGTTAGGAGCATTTGGTTCATTTTGATCATGCCGTCCTAATCATTAGGCATAATTAGGTTCATTATACAGGTCATGTTCCCCAGAGAACAGATCAGTAAAGATAGCAGATCTTCCCTTCCTGCATTGACAGTGAAGCAGATCGAAAACAAAGCCTTGCCTCCATCAGTTACAGTGGAGCTAGTTAAAGATAGAAGATCTTGCCCTCCTGCGTCGACAGTAAAGCATATCGAAGATTACAAGTCCTATGTCCCTGACCAGCAGTGGAATAGGTTGGAAATTACAAGTCTTATCTCCCTAAGCAGTAGTGGAGCAGACAGAAGAAATCAATTATATCTGTCTGAAGTTGCAGCGGAGTAGACTGAGAAAACAAGTCTTATCCCCCTGAAGTCACAGTGGGACAGACTGAAGAAGAAATCTCATCTCCCTGAGATTATAGCGGAGAAGATTGAAGCTAGTAATCCTATCTCCCTGAGATTACAGTGGAGCGGATTAAAATAAAGGATCTTATCTCTCTGAAGTTACAGTAGAGTAGATCACATCAGATTGAAGCCAGAAATCTTATCTCCCTGAGATTACAGCGGAGCAGATTGAAGCCAAAAATCTTATCTCACTGAGATTACAGTGGAGCAGATTGAAGCTAGTAATCCTATCTCCCTTAGATTACAGTGGAGCGGATTAAAACAAAGGATCTTATCTCTCTGAAGTTACAGTAGAGTAGATCGCATCAGATTGAAGCCAGAAATCTTATCTCCCAGTGATTACAACGGAGCAGATTGAAGCTAGTAATCCTATCTCCCTGAGATTACAGTGGAGCGAATTAAAACAAAGGATCTTATCTCTTTGAAGTTACAGTAGAGTAGATCGCATCAGATTGAAGCCAGGAATCTTACTCCCTCAAGCGGTGCAGTGGAACAGATTGAAGCTACAACAGTAAATCTCACTGCCCCGACATCACAATTAAGCAGATTAAGGTTACGAGTCACGAATCCTATCTCCTTGATGTTACATTGGAGTGGATCAAAGCACCAATTCCCATACCTCTGAAGATGCAGTAGGTTGGAATAAGGCAACTTGAAGAAAAAGAGCACCAAGGGCCAGCACAACCGGGCAAATTTGGCCATTTTTAGTCTTTGCTTCATTTCTGTTACACGAAAATGAGTAAAGAGGGGCAGCTGTAATAACCCAAATTTGCCCGGCCCAAATTAGAAATAAATAAACAAAAATAAACCAAAATAAAATAAACCCAAAACCTTAAAATGTCCACAGTCCATTACAGCAGGCCTAATAGGGCCCAAATCAGAAATTAAACCCAAAACCCATTAGCCTAAATTACATCAAACCCGAGCCTAAAATACTCTAACCTAGTTTACATGGCCCAAACCACATAAGCCCTAAAGACCAAAATCAGAAAACCCTAACAGCTTGTAGCAAGCTTCAGTGCCGCAGCCACCAGGGTCTTCCCTCGCACGTGCGCCACTGCTACGTGCCATGCCGCTACGTGCCATGCCTCCATGCGCTGCGCCGAGCCACGCACACCTCCATACGACCACCTCCGTACTTCCAGGCTGGCCGAGTACCTGTAAAAAAGACACACGAAAACAACAGCAAATAGGAAAATAACAGATATAGGAAGATTTTGATTCATTTTTATTCTCTATTTTTTCTATTTTCTGTAAATCGGGCTATAAGAAGACCGATTCGAGCCCTGTAATTTTTTTACGCATTCAGAATCAAAGATCGAAATACTAAAGTGGTGATTTTCTGGGTTCTTCTTCTTTTTTTCTCTTATTCACAGTTTGTTTCGTTCTTCTTTTTTTTGTTTCAGTTTCACTGAGTGTTTGTTAAAAAGGGAAATAACAAAAAAGGGGTTAGAAGTTACCTGGTGGCGATTTGGGCCTTCTCTGTCGTCATCGGAGACCAGGCTTAAATCGGAGGACGCTTGAGCGCCCTTAGTGCGCAGAGCGGCGCATTTTTTTTCTTTTTCCATTTTAGCCTAAGTTTATTTTAGCGAAACTGATAGGCAATTTAGGGTTTATTCTGTTTAAAAGGGGGGCCATTAAAACGCCGTCGTTTAGAGTCGATCCAATGACTCCTAAACGGCACTGATCTGAATACCTGACCCAGCGGTGACCCGGTCCGGGAAGGATCCGCGTTTCATAGGTCGTTTAGTTTATTTATTCTAAGGGTCCCTCTACGTTTACTGTAATTGTGATTGAATTTCTTTAATTATTTGTAATCGGTATTGTGTATTTGTTTCTGTATTCATTTAGACCCAAGTGTAAACGGCGTTGTTTACTGACCCGATCCGAGCGGTGACCCGGTCCGGGAAGGATCCGCGCGTTTTGAAGCTTTTGGTTTACTTATTCGACGGGTCCCTCTATGTTTACTGCATTTGTAAATTGATTTCTTTATTTGTTTGTAATTTGCACCATACATTTAGTTCTGTGTTCATTTAGGTTTAGGTCCAGTTTTAAACGATACCGTTTTGTGGATAATTGAGATTATTTTGATACTTGTATTTAATTGTTGGATCGGTCCCTCAATTTTGGAATAAATTTCGATTTAATACAAATTCACTTTTATTTATTTCAACAATTTTTCTTTATATATATGACTAATCCTATTTTCATATATCATAGATTTTAACATTACTTAAAATATTTAGTTTTAATAATGTCTAAAATTTATTATTATGATAGTTTAAAATGTAGTAAATTATTATTTTAGTCCGTATTATATATTTTGGTTTAAGTCATGCATTAATGTTAAGCTATCGTATTTTATTTAATTTTGTTTCCCTCGTCGTTTTAATTTTATTTAAGCCTCGTTTTAAAATTGGTTGATTATTGTTTTCAAAAAATAAAAATAAAATACATTTTATATTCAATCTTGATTTAAAAGATTTCTTTAACAAATCAATTTTGTATATATATTTAATCATTTTATTTTTAATTTTGATTTTTTACAATAATATAATCTGATTACTAAATGCATAATTCATACGAAATTATTTTAATATATATCCATATTTATAAAATATGTTATAATTTGAAATTTTCTTTTATGTTTTAAAATTTACTCTTTTTGATTATTTCAATTGGTTTACTTGCTATTAAACTATTTTTATATTTATTTTGGTCATTTGTAAGATGGATTATTGGTTATTTGATTATTAATGTTGATGCATCATACGTTTAATTGCTCCAAATTGTAGAATTAATTTGTTGTTCATCATTTGATTTGTATATTGTTAATCAATCATGTCGTTTGTAAGAATTCCATTTCATTAAAATATTATAATCGTTTCATTTCGAAATTCAAAAAGGGGGTTTGGTGTTAAATAATTCTCGAGAGAATTGTGCCCTAACTTACTGGGCCTCAATTCTTCTCGATGAATTTATATCATCAATTATCCATTTCTTTTTAAGACTTATTTTTTAAAATAAAATTCTCTAGATTTCAAAATGTTGGGTCCTAACTTACTGGATGTGACATTTTGTTATCTCATTCTTAATAAAGGAAATATTTGGTGTTTAGGAATTTTAAGAAAATTGAACCCTAACTTACTGGGTTTCGATTTTCTCGATTGATCTAAACAACCAAATATCCTTCTCAAAATGTATGAATTTTTAAATTTTAAAAAAGGGGTCGAATCTAACTTCGAAGATTGAATCGTTGCGCTCTAACTCACTGAGTGTGACGATTTATTTCTTTAAAGTGGGTAAGTCATATTTTCCAATCCGATTATTAAAATTTTCCTTTCAAAGGATTGTTTTCTAAAATCTTTTTAAGTTTCGACACTAAGATATTAAATAATCGATTCGGTACCAATGCTGGGCGTTACGAGGGTGCTAACCCTTCCTCGTGCGTAACCGACTCCCAGACCTATTTTCTCAAATCTCGCAGACCTAAAATTTATTTTTAATGATGAACCGATCACACCTTAATAAAAGATCTGTGGCGACTCCTCATTCCCATTTTCAAAGTCGATTCCCATTTTTGTTTTTTTAAACTTAAAAATAGTTTCGACAATTAACATTTATAAATTATTTTCATCATTTAAATATAGTGCTAATAAAAAGTTCATATTTATTACTAAAGCATTTGCACAAATTATATAAAACAAAATTGATATGTTTTAAATTAAACTCTTCACTATTCAACTTTTGTAGTAGTCAATAAATTTATCATAATAATTCGTATATAATATATAATTATAATATATTAAATTATATAAAATTATTATTTATAAATTTTATATATAAAATACAAAATTACTCATTATATAAATAATTAAAATTTGTTATTTTAAAAATAGTATATTATTTTTACTTTTTTGGTTAATGATTTAAATATATAAAGTTTAAATTTTAAATTTTATTTATTATTTATTATTATTTAAATTCATTTAATAAAATTAAAATTATTATTTATATGTATGATGAAAAATTTTAACAAATAAATTTATTCAGCCAAATATTATAGTAAAACTAGTTCTTAATATCACATATGTATAATTAGTTTGGTTAAATAAATTTACTTGTTAATTTTTGTACTTATTTAACAATTCAAATATTATAATATGAATAATGTATTTAGGGTAAAATAATATCTGCTATTTCAATTATTGAACATAATTAAAATATATCAATTTATTTAACAAATTAAATATTAAATAATGAATATTTTTTAAAATCATAATTAAATCATTTTATCATGTTCCATGTAAAGCATAGTTTACTTCATATAATTAATATAAATAACATTAATCAAAATAATAACTACTAACCATAATTAATCTATATAAATTAATTTCATCGATTAAATATAGTGTTAATAAAACCTTTTCTAATTATTATTAAATCCTTTGTACATATTATAAAAATTGAGATATCTATACTATTATTTAACTCCTAATTGAGTTGGTGCCACGAGTCAATTGGGCACCAACTCTGTTATGAAATTATAGGAATGTGTTTCTATAACTAAAATAAATATTAACTTTGTTTACGATTTTCAAGTTTAGTTACTAATTAAATCTAAAAAAAATTTAGATATAAAGTAAGTACGAATAAATACCCCTCTATATATTAACCTTTGAAAAATGAATTGAAGAGTTCAGAAATCACATTGGTCGAATCTAACCATGATGGGCTTTGAGTTTTTGTTTTTCTACTTGTCCTCTTTTCTTGTTGTTTCATGATGGTTATTGTTTAGGTTATCATTTTACTTAATTTTGTGATTGTTTCTATCTTTGTATTTGATTATTTTAACAATATTCATATAATTAGGATTTTAAATAATAAAGTTTGAGTATTTGCTTTTGAGAATGTGTAAATCGTGGCTTAATTAGCATAATATACAGGGTTAAAATTTCGGTTAAAATTGAATTAACTGATTGAACCGATTTAATTCAGTTAACCAGTCGATTAATCGATCTAATACAGTCGGACACCGATTAATAATTTTTTAGAAGTTCGGTTAATGGTTAATTCAGTTCGAAATCGAATAATTAACCGAATTAATCGAACTTAATAATTAATATCATATATTAGCCCACTATCCATCCAAACCTAGACCACAAACACCGACCCACTCCTAAAATAAACTCTATCCAATATATATCTATAAACCCAACCCAACCCAATCCTAAAAATTAAAAATAATTTAATAATTTAATAAAAAATAAAATCCTAAAAACTAAAGTCTAAAAATATTGTACACTCGTTAAAAAATCCCTAACCCTAAATTGAAAATACCTAATCTAAAATCTTCAAAAATCCCTATTGCTAGTCACCATCGTCCAGTGTCCACCAGTCACACCGTCCGACGTCCACTAGGTCACCATCATCGTTCTACGTTTGTTCGCCATTGATTTCGACTTCACCTAAAATCCGAAAACTCCTAATTTGAAATCTCCCAAAATCCCTACCCCAACACAGTGACGCACCTTTGATTTCGACTTCACTCACCACCGTCTGACACTCATCTTGGATTTTTCAAGTGTTTTTTTGTCAAAGGTATCTTCTTCTTGTTTTCACTAAAAGGGACTTTTCTGCTATTAATCTTTAAGATTCAAGATATCTTCTTTTTTTATGACAAAATTTTCATTCTTCCCTTCCTCTTTCTTTATTTGAAATTATGAAATTGGGTATAACATGTGTGGTACCTGTTGAGAAATGTGCCCATATTGTAGTAAATATGTAACCATTTTCTATTTATTTGAACGATAAATAAAAAAATAAAGTTAATTTCACATTTCACTTGTAACACCCCAAACCCGACCTGGACGTTATGGCCGAATATGGCGATGCCGCATGATAGCGTGTTTGAAAACCGATGCTCGTGTTGAAAAACCATAACTTTGCTTAAAACATTTCCCGTTTAGATCTCGTCATTATCTTTTATTAATCCTAAAATAGTAATTTTTTATTCAATCTTTAGTTTGCAAAATATTATACGTTGCGGAAGCTTTTTAAAACAGTTTGTGTCCTTGTAGGTATTTTGCTAAAATACATGCATTTCTTTTAAAAACCCGTGTTTTATTCACCTCTAGCAGATATAAAATCCAAATTTTAATCAAAAACCCATAGCGGCCATTATTACAGAAAATACCCTAAATAAAGCTTTTAAAAAAATAAACCTAATTAAATACGAAACAGTAAAAAGGAATCGTGTGGCCACAGCTGAGTCATCCGCCGCTCCGATCCGCCTAAGTCTGGGGATTACCTGAACAGATGAATCAGAAGGGTGAGTTTACGAAAACTCAGTGTGTAATCGCCACATAAACAAACAGACAGTATGCAATCATAGTCTGAGCCTAAGCCCATTTTGGTAACAGTTTCAGTTAGGGCCTTAGCCCATTACAATACAGAAACAGTCATGTATTTGGGCCTTGGCCATTACAGTATCAATACTCAGTACAGTAACAAATATGTAGTATCAAATCCTACCCAGCCAGCCTCTACACTCTAACTCTGTCCAACCCTACACTTCAAAAAGTACCGATTGCAGCACTAGACAGTAGTTTACAGTTGAGCTGCCAGTAATTTAGGCTCGAGGCCTTTTAGTACACTTCCTCCGAAAATATAACCCCATCCCAATGCAATGCAATATACAAATATAACATGCTAAAACATAATATCATGCATAAAATCAGGGCATACAGTATCAAACGAGTGAGACATCATTATGCTTAATAACATGCATAATCGTATTAATCATATAGTCATTTCAGTCAATTAGGGGTCTAGGTAAGCTTATCGACCCTACAGTAGGTCCACAGTTGACTCGGGCGACTCGTGCAACCTTAGCAGTCAAACAGTGAAAATGGGCCCACGACCCATGTTGCATGCCCATGTGGGCCCACACGCTCGTGTGGCCCACACGGCCCAAAGTGGCCTTGGCCATGTGGATCTCACGGCTTGGCCCAATATTCTCACACGCCCGTGTGGTTCACTCATGTGGGGTTCACGCGTCCGTGTAGCCCACACGGCCTAATTCGGCCCGACCCATAAATCGCACATGGCCAGCCTCGTCGATCACACGCCCATGTATGATCACACGGCCTACCACATGGGCGGCCGCACACCCGTGTTGCTTCAACAATTACATTTTTTGGCTTTTCGCCAGTTTTCGTTTTCAGAGTTGTGTTTATACATCTGATTTTGTTTGAAGTTAACCCGCACTCCGAGTACTTCAAAACCTAGATTCAACCAAAACATCATTCAATCAACTACTTAACTTGTTATTCAATCAAAGCCTAACGAAGTTAAAAATTGATAAACAATCGAAACCCCCTTACCAAAGTCAACTGAAATTGCACCCTCAATTCCTTGAAAACGCACCAACTAACCCTTGGTCTCCACCTAAAACGAGAGTCACAAACCTTTTCGTTAAACTTTTAATTGAATTACACTGCAAACTTTAACTAAATCATACTTACCGATCAAACACAACCCTTCATTCAATATATTATAAAACGAGACAGCAAAACACCTAAATCACGTACCCAATTGACGAAAGAACGTAGTGCAATTTGGCAACGCAAGAGAGAATGAATCGAAGAGGAGGATCAAAGATTGAAAAAAGGTAAAATAGAGGGGGTGACGGTAAGAAGAGAAAAAGAAAATGATGAGAAAGGAAGTGCAAAGCCGAAAGAGAACAAAAGGCAAAGCAGAACTCACCTAGCAATATTCGGCCAGGAAGAGGAGCAAGTTGATGCATGGTCGGCTTGAGGGGAAGGGAAACTAGCCTAAAAAATTTAGGAACAGAAAAGGAGAACTGAATTTCTTTAAAAAAAGGCAGCAAGTGGGGATATTTTGGCTAAAAACAAAAAGGAGGAAGAAAAGATGGATAGTAGAAAATCGACAGAACACAAAAAGAAAAGAGGAAGAAAAACTTTTCAGCCAAAAATTCTAGTCTGGCCGAAATTCCTTAAGATAATGCCCATATCCCCCAAAACACTCATTTCAATCCACAATCCCTAAAATCTCTCCTTCTAAACCGTCCACTACTTCCTTACTACACCTCAAATTCTCAGCATTTGACTGCAATCCAAACTTCTTCACGGCACAAATAACAAAAATAATACTCCTACCTAGACTCGAACACAAGACCTTTAGCATACCAACTCACCACTTAACCACCAGACCAGTAGACCCATTCTGTCATATTTTACCAACATTTATTTATAAGCCTACTGATTAGAGATAGAGATTTATTCATTTAAAAACAAAAATTTGCTCAAGCTAAAGCTTGAACTTAACACATAATTAAAATGTAAGTCTTTAATATTCTCCATCTGCATCCATTTCTTCTCTCTAAATGATCTCCATTTGCATTATAACTACAAAAAATATGTGCAAAAAATGAGCATATAATAGAAAATGATCTCAATTTTCTCTACAAACTCTTTTTTTTAATTCTCTCAAAGTTCTTCCTGAAAATTTAGTTCTTGAATATTAACTTTGCAATCCAGTCCCAATTGAATCGTTTATCATCAATCGTTGAGTTTCACGCCATCAATTTCAAAATTTCTATCAAGATCAATAAGCTTTTCTCGTTTCCTAATAGCTAGATCTTATCAATTTTGGAAAATAATTATTTTCGTTAGATCTTTCATCTGTCATGAATCTTTTATGATATTATCGAAAAACCCCCTAAATCTTGAAATTCGTCATTAATTCTTGCGTTTTGTTAATAGAAAGACCCGTGTAGGTAATCCGAATCATACTTGGACGTGAGGACCATTGTACGAGACCCCAGAAGTCAGGTGTGTATTCTTTTACGAAAAATTGAGTCAAAATTTGAAACTGCCCAGTCGCACACGGCCTACCACAAGGGTGTGTGGCCAGCCCGTGTGGATAACACGTCCATGTCCCTTTGTAATCCCTCACATCTTCGCATCGTACACTGCCTTGGGCTTTGCACTCATTCGGGTCACACGGCCGTGTGGCCCCTGCACCTCACCTATTCGAATCATACACAGCTTGGGGCTTCGCACACGGTCTGGTTGCACGATCGTGTGGCCTTTGAAACTCCAAAATTACAATTTTGTCTTAATTTTTATTACTTTGTTCAAATCAATCCCTGATTAGGTTTTTAATGGCATTTAGAGAACTAGATTATGCAATTAGGTCCTGGATTAGGAATAGAACAACGAGATATATGGATGATTGAATTTATTGATTGAAATACTCTTGATTGATTGCCTAAATAGTGAATAATGTTACATGCATTTTATGAATATCTGATTGAACGATCCAAATGCCTAAATTGTTGACAAAATTGGATGCCTAATTTATTCATGATTTTCATTGATTGGTAACGAGATAAAAAGTAAGCGATATTTTGATTGAATGTCTCAGATTGTATTTGTATTGCATTTTCATGGGTTGGGTTGATATGATCGGAGGAAGGATCGGCAGTATAATTGCATTTAATTATTCATTGTGTACTCACAATTATAGCATATTCCAATTGCAACGGTCTTGTTCTGTACCCACAGTTACAGTAGATCCTAACTACAACATTTTCAATGTGCTCTCACGGTCCCTCTGATAGCTCTTATCTACAAGATGGTCGTGTTTCCGCAATTTCCAGTATCTTTTATGTACAATTACCCAAATCTGATTATGGTATTAAGTCCACAAATTGGAGTAATGGTGGAGGGAGTTTAGGGGAACTCCCAATTTTGGAGTGCTAGTGGTTGGGGGCAGGAAACCAAATTTTTAAACTAATTTTTGTATGGCATATTTGACAATTATGCATGACTGAATTTACTTGATGAAATGATTGATATAATTTATTTGCATATATCTTTCGTGAATAGAATGACTCTGAAATTGATTTAGCTGATTGACTATGTTTGAGAATATTATCATTGTTTGACTAAAGTAGCAACACCGAATTACCGTATTTGAAATTGACAAATAATTATAACTGATTGTTATTCCTGATAATGATGTATGATGTTATTTAGTGTTTAAAAATAACTGTATGATTTGGTTTATTGTAAAAGGACTCACATTGAGCTTCCATAGCTCACTCCCCCTAATTTCTATATTTACAGATAATCCTTTAGGCTAGGATGTAGACACGACACTCGGAGGGTCTCGGCTTTTGTTTCATCCTTATTTCCGTTAGTGTTATTATTTTTAATTCCTTAAAAGGTAGAGTTATTTTCCGTTTTCTTTTATTATGAACTGTGGTTTGGGATTTAGTTTTAATTTAATTATTAGATGCATCTCATTCAGTATAGATTATGAAATTTAGGTTATTATTTGTTAACATGTGATTAAACCGAATTGTTTTATTAAAAAGACTTATGTTTTAATTCCGTTGCTAATTCCAATAAGTTTAACTAGAATATAAATTGCAAATCACCTGAACAAACATGAGTTTTAAAAGGAAAATTGATTTGTATAAAGACCGAACTAGTTCGGTGGTTAATGTAATCTCCCGAATTCGGGTCTACCATCTAGACCTAGTTGGGGAGGTTAAAGAGAGATATGGAGGTTTTAAGGTATAAAGAAAATTTGTATTGGATTTCTTTGTCGAGAAATTGGTTATGCATTTGACCGTGTCTTTGAATTAATAAATTAGTTTGTTATGTCTATTTTTTTTATCTATAATAAGACTACTATGATTATGTTTCGAGTGAAAATTTGTAATATTTTGTTATTTTTTCATGTTGAATTCCAATTGTTAAGGTGCTTTTTTTGGGAGCTTAGAGAAGTTTTAACATGTTTATAGTTGAACAAGATTGAAATAACCAAGAGAGAATTGGAGATGGGCTGTCGACTCCCTGAATGAATTTTTTAAATAATTTTTAATATTATTTGAAAATTTAAAATTTCTTTATGAAATATATATTTAAAATTTTTATAGCTTTTCTAGGATTAAGATTAAATTACACAATGTGTAGATGTTGATAGCCACATTTTTAGAATTAGGACTAATACAATGTGTAAAATGTTGAGGGCTAAATTTGTTATCATGTCAATTTTATGACTGCCATATCATCTTTCTGTTATGTAATTAATAGAAATGAATAAAAAAGAAGAAGATAAATTTGAATAGTTAGATAATTACTAGTGTAGATTACCTTAAAATTTTATATTTCATCAAAGTTCAATTCGAGGCAACATACCAAACCATACACACTACATCCAAAGGGAGCTGTGCCGAAATAAAGGCCTATAGTTGCAGTATCCCTATAGTATCTAATATCACCACAACCGCTATTTTTACACTAACTGTAGATAAACGTACTGTACATCTAAACCCACCCTTAGAATGAGAAGTTATTCCGGCAAAAAGGAAAGGAAAAAAAAGAGGTGATAAGTTATAGTATATTGATATAAAAAAATAATGTTTTCATAACTAAACCAATGGTTGAATTGATTAGATTATTGATTTATGATTTAACTTGTTAAAATATTAGTTGAAATGCCAAAAACAATTTTAAAAAAACCAGAAAACTTTCTTAAAAAATTAAAACACAAATATATAAATAACAATAATGACATAAATATCAATTAAAATTAAAAATTCAATTAAAACAATAACATCACCATTTTAATCAAAATTGAAATATCAATTAACTTTTTTTTCTTTCTCTTAACATACCAAATACATAAAAATATATATATTGTGAGCTGAGTAAAACAACTTTACAAGCAGATTTGAGTTCACGTAACTTATTTTTAGGATATATTTTCTTAAACATGCTTGTTACCCAAATATAAAATGCTTCATGGTTTAATGCATCACAATTTAGGTATTATTTTTTAGACTGGGTTTCTATTTATTAGGGTTGGGCTGATAAACCAGTTTATTAATTTGTTTTAATGATAATTTGAGTCTATCATTCTGTGCCAATTTTCGATTTAACTACTTAAACTAACTATTCATACAAAAAATTGGAATCGAATTTTGCTATTCATAATAATAAACAATAATGTTGACACCATTTTTTTGATAAAACGGGGTCGACTTAGATTTTAAAAATGAAAACGAAAATGGGAGTCGCCACCAATCCTTTTTTGATGAGATGTGATCGGGTCACCGAAGAAAATGGCTATTTTTAATAAACGGTTTGGTTTATTAAAATAACGCTTTTTGGGTCTACGAAATTCAGAAAGATGGGTTCGGGGGTCGGTTACGTACGAAGAAGGATTAGCACACTCGTAACGCCCAAAATTGGTACCTAGTTGATTGATTAGTGTCTTTGTGTCGAAAATCAAAAACTCGAAAAGAATTTAAAAATATGATCCTTCTTTATATTGTGTTATTTTAAAATTACTCGAATAAATTAAAATGGAAAATGCCTCATTACCTCGAAGTAACAAGATGTCACATCCAGTAAGTTAGGACACGATACCTCGTATTTTGGGAGTAAGCTTGCCTTTTTAATTTTATTTTTATTTAAACCTCATTTATTTCAATTTAAAAGGATATTCGGCTATTTAGAATTAACGAGAAAAATCGAAGCCCAGTAAGTTAGGGCACGATTTCTCGAATTTTCTAAATATAGAATATTACCTTTATTTTTTTGAAATTTTATGTATTTGGAAATTTAAAAGGATATTTTGCTATTTGGGTTTAACGAGAAAATCGAGACCTAGTAAGTTAGGGTACAATTTCTCAAATTTCCAAAATGCAAAATATTGCCTTATTTAGCAAAATTCCATTTCGAATAATAGCGTGTAATCTATTTGAAGGTAAGCATTTATTTTGTTTGGAATAAAATAAAGTAATCTAAGTTGGATAACCATGTCGGAGTTTAATTTACAATATGATGACGTGAAATAACAATATAATAATAAACATGGAATAATGGTGCATGGATAATTACACAAATGTATGACAATAATATGAAAATACGAGTAAACTAATTATAGTACACACGATAGCAAAAATCACACCATATTCATCATTCAAATACAAACATTAATAAATAAAGACCCATTAATTAGACAAACAATTAAGAAATGCAAAAGTAAAGTAAAATCAAATAAAATGTTAAAACGATAGTGATGAGTTTAAAATAAGTAATGCGAAACAAGAAATTTAGGGTTAATAATATGTAAGTCAATCTTTTAAAATGTATATAAGTATAAGATACGTAAGGTAAGAAAAGAAAAATCTTTGAAAAGAAAAAACAAATGAAGCATTTTAAAAAATAAGTTGCGTTTAAAAGGTATATAAAACAATTTTAAAATAATAAAACGATTTCAACGAAATGATGCGTAAAATGAATTCAAAATAAAAGCAGTTTAGCTAATATAACACATCTTAACATAAAATAAAATAAACAATAAAAGCAAACCAATATATCATATATAAAAATTTGGAATGTTATATAGAAAAGGATATGTATAAACAAAATGTTTAATATAAATAAAACGTAAAAGTGAAATGAAATAAAACTATTTAAATGTAATAATATATATATAAAAAAATTACACAGTTAAAAAGCAAATAAAAATGAAATCAAAACAAACAAAACTAATAATAATAAACAAGAGCAATTTAAAAGAAAAATAAAAAATTAAAGAAATTAAAGAACTAAGGACGAAACTGGAAATGGACAAAAATCTGGGGGTCAAAACTGTAAATAAATGAAACAATTGGCTAGGGGGCTAAAATAAAAGGCGCTGAGGACATGGGGATCGATTGTGCAATATTCCCTGTCCTGCACATGCAACGTTTTGCGCAGGACCCGATTGGAGCAGGTGCAAAATTATGTGGCCGAAATTAAATAAAACAAAAGGTTGCATTGAATATGCCGCGGAATCGGAGGGACCAAAGGCGAAATTACCCATTAGGGCAATAATGTGCAGATCTTCCTCCCTTAAGTGGCGCAGTTTAGTTTATGTTATTTAAACTATATTTTTTTGAAATTTCATTCTTCCTTCTTCAGAGGAGAAAAAAATGGGAGGCTCTTTGAAACCCCCCCAATGCCTATCGACGGTTGGGTTTCTCACCGCCGTTCACCTTGTCGAAACCGTTTTTTGAAAACAAAAATTTAAGTTGTCGATTTTAAAAAAAAATAAAACTGGAGTCGCCACCGATCCTTTATTAAGGTGTGACCGGCCCACCTCAAAAATCATTTTGGTCTGCGAATTTTGAAAACAGGTTCGGGAGTCAGTTACGCATGAGGAAGGGTTAGCACCCTCGTAACGCCCAAAAATCGGTACCAAATTGACTATTTAATGTCTTTGTGTCGAAAGTTAAAAAAGATTTTAAAATAAGCTTGAATGATGAAATTTGCAAAAGAATATCCAATTGTTCAAGTCATGTACAGAAATCGAGTCCCAATACGTTAGGGTACAATTCCTCATAATTCCCCAAACTTGAATATCACTTTTATTTTATACGAAAATCTTCATTTCGAGAAAGTAACATGCCACACCCAATACGTTAGGGCACAACAAGTTAAGTTCCCAAAAATGATTTTTATGCATTTTGAATAAAAAATGTTCTCAGTCATTTAAGATTGACAAAGAAAATCAGAACCCAATACGTTAGGGCTCAATTTTCCTCGAAAATCCCAAACTTCCAAGAACACTTTCATTCAAAAAAACCTTTAAATTAAGAAAATAATTTTGATGAATGGTAAAAACCAAAATATTTTCAAAAAAGGGTATGTTTTAAAATGTAATGTACAATATGATACAAATACTTTAACTTAAAGCATATATAAATATATATTTACAAAATAAGAAAATAAACGTATATGTATATGTAAGTCATGAAAATACGCTTATGTATATATCCAAATATTTACATATATGTACAATATATAAAATAATAAAAATATTTATAATGATTTAAAAATATGAAAATGTATGCATAAATATATCATGGAAAATGTATGTGTATTTTAAATTGTAAAATATGGGAAACATGTAAGTATTCTAAAATGTATATGTATACATATATATATATGTTTGTAAAAACTTTATGAAGAATAATATATAAAATGCGTATGTACATATTTACAAACGTAAAATATATTTGAAACTAAAAATATAAAAGTATATATATATATATAGAAGTTGAAAAAAATATAAGCACATGTATAAAATATATAGGTAGGCGTGTAAAACATGCATATATATATTACATAAAAACAATATGTGAATACTATATAAGAAAACGCATATATGAACATAGAGATGATGATAGTAATAATGATAATATATATAAAAATAATTAAATAAAAAATAGTTCAAAAAGAAAAAGTGGATTAAATTGAACAAAAGACGAAAAATCGGGATAAATTGAAATAAATAAAAGGACCCAATTGAATGCGCAGAAACAATGGAGGACCAAAGGAAAATATCCTCCTTCCAAAACGCTGCGCAGAAAGGGACTAAATCGAAACAGACATCGAGTATGCGGCCCAATTTAAAACAAAATAAAACTGGTTTAATTGAAGCACGTTGCAAAAGGAGAGGGGCCAGTAGCGCAATTATCCCATTTGACGTCAGAGCGCGCGGATCCTCCCCTCTGGGTCGGGTCACTGCGCGGGTCAAGGCCTGGGCTAAACGGTGCCGTTATAAAAATAATTTTCCCCTTTAAAAAACATTTAACAGAATAAAAGAGGAAAAAAAACTACAAGCCCCTTTTTGCTCTGCTAGGGTTCCGCCCCTGGCGTCCTCGCGCCGCCGCCGCCCTCAACCCCTTGGCCAGTTTAAATCTTGGCCGTTCAAGGCGAAGCGATCCTCGGGTTTCATCGGCAAGACCACGCAAGTATGCCTCTTCCCCTTATTCTTTTATTTTCGTACACAAAAGCACAATAAAAAACAAAGAAACTCCGAATAATCACCTTTAAAAAAATAGACTGATATTTGCTCTGTTTTCTCTTGATTTTTCGATCTTCTATTTTACAAAATCAAACGACTTTATATAGCCTAAAACTTATTTGTTTTACACTATATTTTCGCTAATGGACTCTCTGAGTCCGTGTTTGCAGTGCGTGGAGAGTTTGGCATGCGTGGAGGCCGAAACTTACTGCGTCCGGATCTTCTTGGAGGGCTGAAAGCGGGGAGCTGCGGCTGACTCTTGGCAAATCTTGCTAGGGTTTGGGTGTTTTGGGGTCTGGTTTAGGATAAATTGATTTGGGCTGGGTTATTGGGCTTGTTTATTTCTTTAGGGTTTATTTTTTTAACAGGCCGGATAAAATTGGGCCCTACAGCTGCCCCTCTTTGCTTGTTGTCGTGTAACGGGAACAGAGCAAAGACTACAAGGCCCAATTGTGCCTGGTCTTATTGATTCTCAACTTCTTCAATGCTTCTCTTCTTCAGGTAGCCTTGTTCCTTCCTACTGCATCTTCAGAGGTATAGGAACTGGTGCTTCAATCCACTCCACTGCAATGTCGGGGAGATAGGATTCGTATGTTGTAGCTTCTCAAAAGAACAAAATATGCTATCTTTAATCTGCTCCACTGCAACTTCAGGGAGATAAGTCTTATAGCTTCAACTTGTTCATTACAATTTAAGGGTAAATCGATGTGATCGCGCTCTCGCAACTTGGAGAGATGAGATCTGCGGTTTTAATCCACTCCGTTGCAACTTCAAGGAGATTGGATTGGTTACTTCAGTCTGCTCCACTGCAACTTCAGGGAGATAGGACTTGTATATTCAATCTACTTCACCACCAGTATGGGAAGACAAGATCTGCTTTCTTCGATCTACTTCACGCCAATACATGAAGACAAAATCTACTTTTTCAATCGATTCCACTGCCGACCGGGGAGGTAGAATTACTGACTTCAATATACTCCACTGCAACTTCAGGGAGGTAAAATCTGCCATCTTCGATCTGCTCCACTACTGCTTAGGGAGGCAAAATCTGTAATCTTCAATCTATTTCACCGCCGGTATGGGAAAATAAAATATGTATATTCGATCCACTTCGCTATCAATATAGGAAGACAGGACCTACTATCTTTGATCTACTTCACGCCAGTACATGAAGACACGATCTGTTTTCTTCGACCTACTCCACCACCAGTATGGGGAGACAAGATCTGTTTCTTTGATCTACTTCACTTGAGACATGAAGACACGATCTGTTTTCTTCGACCTACTCCACCACCAGTATGGGGAGACAAGATCTGTTTCTTTGATCTACTTCACGCCAGTACATGAAGACATGATCTGTTTTCTTCGACCTACTCCACCACCAGTATGGGGAGACAAGATCTGTTTCTTTGATCTACTTCACGCCAGTACATGAAGACAAGATCTACTTTCTTTGATTTGCTTCGCCACCAGTATGGGAAGGCAAGATCAACTTTTTTCTGATATTTGATCTACTTCACGCCAGTACATGAAGACAAGATCTGTTATCTTTCACCCTGCTCCACTGCAACTTCGGGAGATAAGGTTTTATGATTCCACCGACACATTCTCGTGGAACATGACCGTATGATGAACCTAATTATGCCTAGTGATTAGGATGTCATGATCAAATGAATCAAATGCTCCTAACTAGACGTGTGTGAATGACATTTGAATGTTATGTCATGAAAAATGAATATTGAATGTTTAAAGTCATTATTGCTCATTAAGGCTTCCTTTGTGACAACAACGCTTCGTCAAAACTTGGAAATCTTAATCTTGACTCTTGACCCCTAGATATCTTCGACCTTTTAACTCGGTGAAGTCTAAACAACAGTCCTGTTTCAGGTTCCTGAGCTATTTAAAGATTCCTAGAGTAATATGAAAAACTTCCCTCGTGAAAGTTTTACTAGTCCATTAATCGTCATTCTAATGCAACATACTTGCGAAAAGATCATAACGATGGATAAAACAAAATTAGTCTGGGAGGATAGCTCGCAATGGATTGTCAATGATAGAGGAATTGTTTGGGGACATTTATATTGAAAAAGAATGACATAATTTAACAACGAATTCAATACAAATACTATTAACATGTGCCCCAGATATCTCTGCTTGAATTTCTCTATACAGCTTTCAAAGACCCTTTTGAATTCAACACGTGTTTAGGAAATTCACAGTATTTTGTTGATGCCCCGAGATGTCGTCTATTCCTTTCTGCCGATTTAGGTACCACAAGACTACCACGCGACAATCAAAATTTGAGCTGCCCTTTTCGGGTTTTCAACTCAAATCCCCTTTGGTCTCAAGGTGCCCTTTGCGGGTTTTCACCCTAGCCTCTCCTTTTTTTTTTTGAAATCAAAGCGCCCTTTGCGGGTTTTCACCTTGGTTCCCCCTTCTTCAAGTAAAGTACCTCTTCACCGAATCTGAATTTACCGGATTAGGCAAGTTTTTCCCATCCATTTCAGCCAGGATCAGGGCTCCTCCAGAAAAGGCCTTTTTTACAACATAAGGACCCTCCCAATTCGGTATCCACTTCCCCCTAAAATCCTTTTGTAGAGGAAGAATTTTTCTCAACACCAGGTCCCCTTCGTGAAATTCTCTGGGTCGGACTTTCTTGTTGTGGGCTCGCATCATTCTTTTCTGGTACATCTGATCGTGCTGAATAGCCTTTAGCCTCCTTCCCTCTATCAAGTTCAACTGATCGTACCGAGATTGAACCCATTCCGCTTCATCCAATTATAGCTCAGACAAAACCCGGAGAGAAGGGATTTCAACTTCGATGGACAAGACTGCCTCCATGCCATAAACTAAGGAGAAAGGCGTTGCCCCGGTAGAGGTCCGAGTTGACGTTCGATAAGCAAGGAGGGCAAACGGTAATTTCTCGTGCCAGTCCCTGTAAGTCTCAGTCATCTTCCCTACAATCTTCTTTATATTTTTATTGGCGCTTCTCTCGCACCATTCATTTTTAAGCGTCTGGCTGACAATTGTGATGTCTGATCTTGAATTGACTGCAGACCTCTGCTATTGAGCTGTTGTTCAAATTCAACGCATTGTCGGATATGATTCTTTCAGGCATTCCATACCGACATATGATCTCTCTCTTCAAGAACTTGCTGACTGATGACTTTGTAACATTAGCATACGAAGCAGCTTCTACCCATTTGGTGAAGTAGTCAATAACCACGAATATGAAATGATGCCCATTTGAAGCCTTCGGCGATATTGGCCCGATAACATCCATACCCCACATGGAGAAAGGCCATGGAGAAGTCATGACATGAAGAGGTGAAGAAGGTGCATGCATTTTATCACCATAGATTTGACATTTATGGCACTTCTTGGAATAATCGATGCAATCCCCTTCCATGGTAGACCAGTAGTACCCGAATCTCATAATCTGCCTAGCCATTGTGAACCCGCTGGCATGCGTTCCGCAGATGCCCTCATGGACTTCCTCCAGAATTTTCTTTGCTTCTACGGCGTCCACACATCTTAACAATACTTGATCTTTTCCCCTCTTGTACAAGATCTCCCCATCTAAGACGTAATCAATGGCTAGTCTTCTCAGAGTTCTCTTTTCATTCTCCGTCGCCTGGCCAGGATATTCACGATTTTTTACATACCGTAGCATATCTTGGTACCAAGGACTATCATCGATTTCCCCTTCTTTAATATTGTAACAATGAGCCGGGTCTTCATAGATACTCATTTGGATTGGTTTCATATCCCCATGTCTGCTCAGCTTGATCATGGAAGCTAAGGTAGCCAGTGCATCAGCCATCTGGTTCTCATCTCGTGGGAGATAGCAAAAAGTGATGTCCTCAAACTCCTTAATCAATTCGAGGACCAACTTTCGATAACTGATTAATTTGGGATCTCTCGTTTCTCATTCACCCCTGAGCTGATATATCACCAATGCTGAATCTCCATAGACCTCTAGCACTTTGATTCCTCGCTCTATAGCTGCACGAATACCCATGACGCATGCTTCATATTCTGCCATGTTATTTGTACAATCAAAATCCAATTTGCAAGTGAAAGGATAATGATCACCATTTGGGGACACCAGGACTGCCCCAATTCCATTGCCTACAGCGTTCGAGGCTCCATCAAAGTTTAGCTTCCAAGCTGTGACCTTCTTGGGGACTTTCTTGATGGCGGCTACACACATCGGTCCTCATTTGGGAAATCAAAACTCAAGCGGCTCGTAGTCCTCCAGAGCTCTACTTGCTAGAAAGTCAGCAATTGCACTCCCTTTCACAGCCTTTTGGTTCACATAGACAATATCAAATTCAGACAATAAAATCTGCCATCGGGCTATTCTCCCATTCAAAGCAGTTGACTCCATCATATACTTTAACGGGTCTAACTTTGAGATCAACCAAGTCGTATGGTATAACATGTACTGCCTTAATCTTCGGGTTGTCCAAATCAAGGCACAGCATAATTTCTCAATAGGCGAATATCTCCTTTCACAGTCAGTGAATTTCTTGCTGAGATAATATATCGCCCTTTCTTTTCTCCCCGTTTCATCATGTTGGCCTAGCACACACCCCATGGAATTATCAAATACTGTCAAATACAATATCAGCGGCCTGTCCGGGCTAGGTGGTGACAGCACTGGAGTGTTAGACAAATACTGCTTCACCTTGTTAAAAGCTTCTTTGCATTCTTCATCCCAAGTACCAGGATTATGTTTCTTCAGAAGACGAAATATAGGATCGCATTTCTCAGTCAGTTGTGAAATGAACCTAGCGATATAATTCAGTCTTCCGAGGAAACCCCAAACTTCTTTCTGAGTGCGAGGTAGAGGTAAATCTCGTATTGCTTTGACTTTGTCTGGGTCAACCTCGATCCCCTTTTCACTGACTATGAAGTCTAGCAACTTTCCTGACCTGGCCCCAAAAGTGTACTTCGCTGGATTAAGCTTGAGCTGGAACTTTCTCAATCTTAAGAATAACTTTCTCAAGACCCGCACATGTTCGCCCTCCGTTCTAGATTTCGCGATCATATCATCAACGCAAACCTCGATTTCCTTGTGCATCATGCCATGGAACAAGGCTACCATGGCTCTTTGGTATGTCGCTCCTGCATTCTTTAATCCGAACGGCATTATTTTATAACAAAACGTCCCCCATAATGTAATGAACGTAGTCTTTCTCATGTCTTCAGGATGCATCTTTATCTGATTATACCCAGAAAAACCGTCCATGAAGGAAAATAATGAAAAGCCCGCAGTATTGTCTACCAATGTGTCGATGTGGGGCAATGGAAAGTTATCCTTTGGACTAGCCCCGTTTAAATCCCGGTAATCCACACACATTCGTACTTTTCCATCTTTCTTTGGAACTGGTACGATGTTAGCCACCCACTCAGAATACTTGACCTCTTGCAGAAATCCGGCATCAAACTGCTTTTGGACCTCCTCCTTTATCTTCAACACGATATCAGGTCTCATCCTTCTGAGCTTTTGCTGCACTGGCTTGCAATCTTCTCTTATAGGAAGACAATGGACTATGATGTCGGTACTCAACCCCGGCATATCCTGGTATGACCATGCAAACACGTCCTTGAACTCTCGGAGTAATTCGATGAGGTCTTGTTTTGTCTTTGCAGAGATATCCGACCCGATCTTCACCTCTTTACCTTCCTCCAATCTCACAATTTCTATTGATTCCCTGTGGGGTAGGATTTACTTCTCGGCCCTTTCTACCATCTTCAACAGGTCAGGAAACAAATCACAGTCTTCGTCATCCTCAAAATCATGCGATCCCTCTAAACACATATTTCGTTCAAAAAGAGACTCTGAATTTGCAAGAGTGACATTCGTATCATTGATATCGTAGGACCTGTTATAAAGACAATATGGATTCAGGATTTTGTTCGGTGCAATATGGTCATGCATGAAATGTAAGTGTGGTTTGGGAAAAAAAAATCAAAGTAACTGCTCTTGTAGAAAGAAAGATTTGCTCCAAAAATGACTGCAAACAAGAACTTTATTAAAATAATAATTTTTTGGACATGAGCCTATTTCACAAAGGAATCCTTATCACTTCTAGGCTAAAAAGCAATAAGGGTGTTCTGGACATTACTCTGAGGAAATCCTAAAAGCTACAGGTATTTCTTCTGCAGTCCAGTTGTTTAGTGCCCTTCCCGACTCGTAAGGACGAATATCCCGCAAGGTTCTTCCTCCCGTCGCTTCTTCATACACGGCATGAATACTCTCCAACTCCGTGTTAATACCTCTGACCCCTTGATAGAGGAATCCTCCCGATACAAAAGTCTTGGATAGGTGAGGAAAGGTCATGGGTTCCAATTCGACTTCATCCCCTGTCAAACGAGCCCTTCTTCTCTCACGCTTCTTTTCTTGCTCCATCTTTCTCTGCCTAGCATCTGGCTTGTATCCTAAGCCAAAACGGTCCTGCTTGTCCTTCAATACCGGAGCCTCAACTCGGCCCTGAAGATACTTCCCCAATCTTTTTCTCGGCAAAGCTCTCTTTCCTACTGTCAGTTGCAGACCCATCCTTGTGGTCTTTGATATTCTCGGCATCGGGATCTTGCTTCCCTCAAGGATGAATGTTGCATTTACAAACTCCAAGGAACAGAAAGAGCATTCGATTGCATCATCGCTTGTTTCTAGATAAGGCGCATCGTTGGTCGCAGATGCAATGATATCCTCTTCAGCGTCTATCGTCACAACCCTGCCTTCTGACACCGGCTTGCTTTTTGATGTAACGATGACGGTATCAAGACCTTGAATGAATCCATGGCCTTCCTAATAGGCAACTGTAAGAAGGCTTGATGTCCATAACTAAAAAGTCCACCTCATAAACAGTTGGGCCAATTAACAAGGGAATGTCAATTCTTCCCATGACCCCCCTCTCAGTACCATCGAATGCTTGAACCACGTTCTGACACGACTTCATATGCGAACTATCCACAGGTAGCCTGTTGAGCGTGGATAGGGGCAATACATTGAATGCCGATCCATTGTCTACCAGAACCCCCGGCAATATGCACCCTTTACACCTTGCAGTGATGTGTAAAGCTCTAGTAGATCCCATACCCTCGGATGGTATTTCGTCATCGCTGAAAGAGATGAAGTTATCAGCGCTTATATTACCGACCAGTCGATCCAACTTGTTAATAGAGATATCATCGGCCACATAAGTTTCATTTAGCACCTTCAGTAGTGCATTCCGATGTCCCTCCGAGTTCAGGAGTAAAGCTAGCACAGATATGCGAGCTGGTTGTTTGTGCAGCTGTTCCACAACGCTATACTCGCTATGTTTTATGAACTTCAAGAACTCTCTAGCTTCCTCCTCCTTGATTGGTTCATTGACCACCACTTCAGGTTCGACCGCCCTCTTCTTCTTTCCAATCGGAGTTTCTTCTCTTACTGGCTCTACTCGAGCCTTCACCTGTTCGTCATGCCCTCCTTCATCATGGTCCTCCTTCCCTGGGATTGTCACATTACAATTGTAATTCCACGGAACCCTCCTGTTATCCTTGTAAGTAAACACGGTCGGTTTTTGAATGATAACCTTTGGTGCTACTCGCGCTCCAACCTCACTATTCTTAGGTCGTGAGATGATGACCACAGGATGGTTAGCCTTTGGAACTCCCAATGCCAACTCTGACGTACATACATGACTCTCCTTCTGAATTCCTTCACAAAATTCCATCTCCTTATTATCCATCATACCCTGTACCACGGCTCTGAACTCTGTACACTCTTGGATTCATGCCCCATTTCACAGTGGAACTCATAGTAATTCCTCCTCTTCTCGTAGCTTTCTTCTGAAACAATTAGCCCCCTTTTCACCATCACTTTCCAGACCCATCTCAAAGGAGTCTTCACGTCCGCAATGTCTGCCCTGATTTTTCTGTCGCCCATCATATTTATTCCGCTGTCAGTATGGTTTGGTAATAGATTTTCCGCTTTGGTGGCTTCATCAAATTTAACGACACCCATACCAATGAGCCTTTCAACCACCCTCTTGAAGGCAGTACAGTTTTCTATGGAATGCCCCTTGATTCCCGCATGATAGTCGCACTGTGCATTTACGTCATACCACTTGGGGTACGGGGGCTGTAAGGGCTTCAGATAGAAAGGGAAAACTACATGTGCGTCGAATAAGTTTCGGTATAATTCCCTGTACGACATAGGAATTGGCGTGAATTGGGGCCTCTCCGTATTTCGCATTGTACCGACCTCTTGTCTCGACAAGCTTTGCTGATTGGTAGCCATCTTTCCTGGCTGACTCACTGTTACTAACTTCGAGTAACCCTTGTTGTACGTGCTCACATTGTTCACCTCGTTTTCCTTCCTCTTCGAAGTTGATCTTCTGTTACTTTCTCCAGCATCGATCTTGCCACTCCTGATGGCGTTCTCAATCATCTCGCCATTCATGACTATGTCAGGAAAGCTTTTTGTGGCGCTTCCTAACATATATGTAATGAACGGTGCCTTCAGGGTGTTAATGAACAACATGGTCATTTCCTTTTCCAGGAGCGGTGGCTGAACTTGGACTGCGACCTCCCTCCATCTCATGCATGCATCGCTGAAGCTTTCACTCGGCTTTTTCTCCATGTTCTGAAGGGTGATTCTGTCAGGAGCCATGTCAGTCACATGACTATATTGTTTCATGAACGATTGTGCCAAGTCCCTCCATGATCCAATCGTGGCACGACTCAACTGATTGTACCACTTGGATGCTGCCCCAGTAAGGCTGTCTTGGAAACAGTGTATCAGGAGTTGGTCGTTGTTAACATAACCCGTCATTCGCCTGCAGAACATGGTGATGTGAGCTGCTGGGCAGCTTGTCCCATTGTACTTTTCAAACTCAGGCATCTTAAATTTATGAGGGAGTACTAAATCTGGCACTAAACTCAGCTTTTTTGCGTCAATGCCTCTATAACTTTCAGTGACTTCCATCGCTTTGAACTTCTCCTCGAGCCACTTGCATCGATCCTCTAACTGTTTCAGTAATTCCACATTTATTCATTCTTTCTCAGCCACTTCGTCAAAGTCCGGAATGGCAGGGTTCACGGGGTTATTTTCGGGATTAAAACCCGGTCTAGTTTGGAGGTTCGAAATACCAGCTCGAAATTGCTGAGGCATGATGGTGACAGTAGATTTGCGCGGGTATTCAGCTTGAGTTCGCTCATGTGGAGGGGTGAAACCTGGAGGATAGAAAAGTTCATCATCATTTCCCTCATCGACATCTGCCATTGGGCCCTTTCCTTTATCACCTCCCTTAGTTATCAATCGGGTTAACTTTGCCACTATGTCCTCTTGAGATTCTCGCATCTTCTCAGACATCTCCTGTTTCATCTTGTCTAACCGTTCCTGCATTTGTAGCTGAAGCCGGTCTTGCATCTCCTTCGTAATCTGCTTCGAGCTTCTAATCTCTCGATCCATATCTTTTGTCTTTGCTCGAGTCTTTGATCGGTGTCGGGTTGGTTGGTTGGTTTCGAGTTAAGCGAGCAATAATTTTGACTTATTAGGATTTAATAAAGGTCTTTAATGCATATGATGTGATGCTAATGCATATGATGCGATGCATGAGGTGAATGCAAAAGGCATTAATTATAATTCAATTCCACTCGAAAACTTTACTAGAGAAAAATTTCTTTACATAAATGACTATAAATCTGGCTTTGCCCTAACACTTAGAACTTTAATCTCCTAAGTAATGATGCCAACTTCGCCTCGATCTGATTCCGATTCATACTTCACACTTAGTACATCAGCTTGTACTGCCAAAGTCTGCAAGTGCTCAGCTACCCCTTGAATCTGAACCACAGCTTCTCCCATGATGTGATCCCTGCTTGCAACTTGATCCTGAAGATAGTGAAGCTGTTCATTTTGATGATCTTCATTTACTTCCAGATGTTCAATTCTAGCTTCATAGTCTTGTAACATTGCCTCCAGTTCGGCCACCCTAGCTTTTAATTCATCCTTTTCGCTCTGGCTTTCGGACAAACTCCTCTCAAAGGACTTATTTTACTTTTGAGCCTCTTGAAATCTGTTTTCCCACCTATCAGCCTTAACCTTTTCTTCTTGAACTTCTTGACGCCACTGCTCTGAGGTTTTTTCCAATCCAGCAGTTTTCATTGACATACGTAGCCTCTTATAATCCGTCTTCAAGCTATTCAAATCCTCCTCAGCTTTGCATTTTTCTTTCCTCAGGCCTTTTGTTTCCAGCCTCTGAACATCCACATCCAGCTTCAGACTCATCTTTTCCTCTTCCATTTGCCCTATCCTCTTCTCAAGCTCAGAATTTCTTCTTTCAAAATCTTGTTTCATGATTTCTAGCTCAGAAGGGACCATATGTACATGCTTTCCTACAAGTTGACTGTCTCCTCGACCTGGTATAGGTATGTTGTCATTGACCCTCCTACCTATCCAACTGATATATTCAGGAGTCACTAATGGACCTACTGCCAATCTCTTCAATCGACGAGTCTGCCTCCAAGCATTAGTCATTTCTCGTACCCTCTTCTTGTAGCCATCACACTTATACGAGAATTCACTTTGAGCTAATCCTTGGGTTGTAGGTACGAACTGCCTCGATCTATACTGCCTCAATGCTAGTAACGGTGCATAACCAATAGCTTCCCAAATACCAAGTAGGGGAACCCAATCAAAATCTCCACACCTATATAAGATCTCATTCGACAGCATCCAAGGAGCTCTCCACTCAATATCCCCTTCTTGAAGATTCTGAAAAGTTGCCATCCATTTTTCCTCTGAGATATCATCCTGCCTCGGTAATGCCACTATTTCCTTCAAGAGCGAATAATTTTCAGAAAAAACCCGATAAGAAACCTTATCCACCTTCCAAAAGTGACTGTGAAACCATGCTAAAAGAAGCTGCGTGCATCCAATGAATCTACCCTCACCTACTCTTCGACATTCATTCAGAGATCTGAAGGTTTTTGCTAAAATTACTGGAACCGGTGTAACCCCCTTGTCAAAACGGTCAAAAAGGTTAATGACTGCTTCATCTATATGTCCCAAGGCTTTAGGAAAGACAACTAAGCCGTAAATACCCAAGGCAAAGACATCAACCTTCTTCCTCATATCCGGGTGTGCAAGAATTAAATCTTTTAGGTTCCTCCAAGGAATGCATTTACTATCTCCCTTCTGTTTGATTCGTGCTGCGACCCATTGCTCACTCATCCCCGTAATATTCATTAGTTTCTTCGAAAAGGCTAGAGCATTAGCAGCTCTCGAGTAGGCTTTATCTATTTGGATCTTCGAACAACGAAGCAATGCCGTATATTCCTCCACTGTAGGCACTAAATCAACACTTTCAAAGGTGAAACAGCTATAAGCAGGGTTCCAAAATTGGGCTAAGGCACGGAACAGGTGCTTATCCACCTTTACGTCGAGCAAGTAAGGTAGGTCTCCATAGCTAGAAAAGAAGAGCTGCTTAATCTCATCATTCCACCGGTCCCAAATTTCCTTTAGTTCCTGTAGGTTATTCTGAGCCACACTAACACGAGTGAAGTCCCACAACTCTGACACATATCCTTCGGCCAAACTATCACCTTTCTCCTGCTGTGTTGTCTCAGACCAAGTTTGGACAGCCGCATTATCTTCCACCTTATCAAGAAACCCTTTTTTCATGATAAGCTTTCTGTCTAGCAACCGAATTTGAACTAACGCCCTTTTAGGATAAAATGTTATGCTATCATGATGTCATGCAAATAAAACAAAAGAAACCCAAGTCAGTATCACATATAAAGATATAAACAAACATAAAATAGCAAGAAACACCTAAGCAGGAATCCCCTAAGGTTTTGGGATAGTTCTACCTAGGTCAAGTTCCTAAAGCTCACTATATGAAGTTTAGTTTCTAGAGTAAGGGTACCCAAATCAGCAGATTCCTCGATCCTCACCCATTATAGGCTCATGTGGATCGAGTTCGGTTCAGGGGGACACATTTCCCTATGGCTGCACGGAGATGAAAATCTCACGAAGACATAGGTATAGATGTATCCCGGAAGCGGTCCACTACCCTGCACGGAGGTGAAAACCTCACGAAGGACTAGTTTCTCGCTCCCACTTAAGGGTAAAATGCAAAATGCAAATGCAAGGTTACCAACACGCCAAAATGAAAAATCAATGAATGAGAAGGGCACTCATGAATTATTTAAAAACTTTTGATTTTCGACACAAAGACAAGCATAATCAATTTTGTGGCTCGACTCTCTAATGTCCCCAGCGGAGTCGCCAACCTGTCGAAACCGTTTTTTGAAAACAAAAATTTAAGTTGTCGATTTTTAAAAAAATAAAACTGGAGTCGCCACCGATCCTTTATTAAGGTGTGATCGGCCCACCTCAAAAATCATTTTGGTCTACGAATTTTAAAAACAGGTTCGGGAGTCAGTTACGCACGAGGAAGGGTTAGCACCCTCGTAACGCCCAAAAATCGGTACCAAATTGACTATTTAATGTCTTTGTGTCGAAAGTTAAAAAAGATTTTAAAATAAGCTTGAATGATGAAATTTGCAAAAGGATATCCAATTGTTCAAGTCATGTACAGAAATCGAGTCCCAATACGTTAGGGTACAATTCCTCATAGTTCCCCAAACTTGAATATCACTTTTATTTTATACGAAAATCTTCATTTCGAGAAAGTAACATGCCACACCCAATACGTTAGGGCACAACAAGTTAAGTTCCCAAAAATGATTTTTATGCATTTTGAATAAAAAATGTTCTCAGTCATTTAAGATTGACAAAGAAAATCAGAACCCAATACGTTAGGGCTCAATTTTCCTCGAAAATCCCAAACTTCCAAGAACATTTTCATTCAAAAAAACCTTTAAATTAAGAAAATAATTTTGATGAATGGTAAAAACCAAAATATTTTCAAAAAAAGGGTATGTTTTAAAAGGTAATGTACAATATGATACAAATACTTTAACTTAAAGCATATATAAATATATATTTACAAAATAAGAAAATAAACGTATATGTATATGTAAGTCATGAAAATACGCTTATGTATATATCCAAATATTTACATATATGTACAATATATAAAATAATAAAATATTTATAATGATTTAAAAATATGAAAATGTATGCATAAATATATCATGGAAAATGTATGTGTATTTTAAATTGTAAAATATGGGGAAACATGTAAGTATTCTAAAATGTATATGTATACATATATATATATGTTTGTAAAAAACTTTATGAAGAATAATATATAAAATGCGTATGTACATATTTACAAACGTAAAATATATTTGAAACTAAAATATAAAAGTATATATATATATATATAGAAGTTGAAAAAATATAAGCACATGTATAAAATATATAGGTAGACGTGTAAAAACATGCATATATATATTACATAAAAACAATATGTGAATACTATATAAGAAAACTGCATATATGAACATAGAGATGATGATAGTAATAATGATAATATATATAAAAAATAATTAAATAAAAAAATAGTTCAAAAAGAAAAAGTGGATTAAATTGAACAAAAGATGAAAAATCGGGGATAAATTCGAAATAAATAAAAGGACCCAATTGAATGCGCAGGAAACAATGGAGGACCAAAAGGGAAAATATCCCCTCCTTCCAAAACGCTGCGCAGAAAGGGACTAAATCGAAACAGACATCGAGTATGCGGCCCAATTTAAAACAAAATAAAACTAGTTTAATTGAAGCACGTTGCAAAAGGAGAGGGGCCAGTAGCGCAATTATCCCATCTGACGTCAGAGCGCGCGGATCCTCCCCTCCGGGTCGGGTCACCGCGCGGGTCAAGGCCTGGGCTAAACGGTGCCGTTTTTGTGCCGTTATAAAAATAATTTTCCCCTTTAAAAAACATTTAACAGAATAAAAGAGGAAAAAAAAAACTACAAGCCCCTTTTTGCTCTGCTAGGGTTCCGCCCCTAGCGTCCTCGCGCCGCCGCCGCCCTCAACCCCTTGGCCAGTTTAAATCTTGGCCGTTCAAGGCGAAGCGATCCTCGGGTTTCATCGGCAAGACCACGCAGGTATGCCTCTTCCCCTTATTCTTTTATTTTCATACACAAAAGCACAATAAAAAACAAAGAAACTCCGAATAATCACCTTTAAAAAAATAGACTGATATTTGCTCTGTTTTCTCTTGATTTTTCGATCTTTTATTTTACAAAATCAAACGGCTTTATATAGCCTAAAACTTATTTGTTTTACACTATATTTTCGCTAATGGACTCTCTGAGTCCGTGTTTGCAGTGCGTGGAGAGTTTGGCATGCGTGGAGGCCAAACTTGCGGCGTCCGGATGTCTTGGAGGCGCTGAAAGGGGAGCTGCATGGCACATGGCAAATCTTGCTAGGGTTTGGGTGTTTTGGGGTCTAGTTTAGGATAAATTGATTTGGGTGGGTTATTGGGCTTGTTTATTTCTTTAGGTTTTATTTTTTAACAGTAGGATAAAATTGGGCCCTACACACTGCTTGCGCAGACCGCCACTAAATCCGACTACCGACGAAGCGCAATAGCGAGCTTTTAAAGCCCGCTTCCGGTTTAGTCGAAAGTTAAGTCTTTGAGCCCGTAAGCAACGAAATAGAAGCTCTCGACCCTCCTCTCCGAATCCAGATCCGATGTCGACGAGAGGCCACCGACGGCACAAACCGATTCAGTAACCTCTCTTATACCTTTTATTTATTAATAGTTTTCTTTAAAACAATTTGAAAGAAATAAACAAATAAATAAATCAGTAAATAAATCGACAAAGAAAAAAAAAACTAAGAATAGAAACAACAACCCTTTTTTATTGATTTCTGATTTTTTTGTCTAAAAAGTCCCGAAGAACCATACAAAGGAATCGGAGTGGCTTTTTATAGCCGAGATTACAACTGTTTGCTTCTATTTTTTTTTGTTTTTTTGCGATTTGTTTTCTTCTCTCTGCTGCGTGTTTATTGCTTTTTGCAGTTGTGTCGAGATCGTTAGTGCAAAGTGACGGCAGAGGCGTCTGAGTGGCGGTGGTCGAGGCGTGCATGCTGTGAGGAGGCAGACGAAGAGGCCACGCATAAGCGGTGGCTAGCTAGGGTTTATTTTTTGAAAAGTTTTGTTCTTTGTGGGCTAGGGTTGGTTGGGGTATTGGGTTAAAAAACGGGTTTGGGCTAAAATTAATGGTTCGTTTGGGTTAATTGTAAATGGATTTTTTTAATTCTGGATTTTGGGTTTCTATTTTAGGCCCGGGCAAAAATGGGCTCTTACAAATAATATTCAGATTTTTCAATCATATGAAAAACTATTCCGAATCTGGCGAGTTTAGCCTATTCATAATTTAGGAACCAATAATTTGTACTTAAATAAGTTGAGATTAGTTCGATGCAAGTTTTAGAAGAAACCATATCTAAGTATATATGAAGTATAATATCAATTTGGTCCTTATTCTTTTTTTGAGCTAAATTTATCTCTCAAGTTTTTCAAAATAAAAGTGAAATTGCTTTTTAACAAAAATGATAACTAAAATATTGTTTTTAATAATATTGGCGCGGCAATCCACGTGACAATTCTTGTGTATTTTATGCTAGTATGAAACTGTTTATTTTATGTGACAACAACAAATAATTGAAAAGTTCATAATTTTTTTTAAAAGTAGCATGAAGTACATGTATATTTTCATGCAAGTTGCCATGTTTAAAATTTAAATTTTTAGCCCGTATTTCTATTAAAAACAACAATGATCAACTCTGTTTGGAAGGTTAATGGTCAAAGTTAACTAAAAAAAAGAATAAAGACAAAACTAATAAAAAGATGTAAATGTTAAGGACTAAACTACACAAGGAATTTTCTTAAAAGCCTCCATTTTTAAAATTAAAAATAATAAATAAGGAGATAAATAATGTATTAGAACATGGGGGATCGTAGGGGGACGCCTTTTCTAGTTTGCCTTAACCTTGGTTTCTTTGTTAATGGCAATCCGACGAATATTTCTTCATCTCTGTATATATTTAACACCTGTCCATAAATAAATAGTTAATAATAGTTAATCCCATGATTCGCTGAAAAAAGAAAAAAAAGGCTGGGGGAAATAAAGAACCTTGCATGCGATACTGCAATAAAGAGAAGTATTATCTTGTAAAGTTTTGCCACAAATGGAACATTTATAGTCCCTTGAACTACTTTGTTGTTGATGAGATTGAGTCCTTTGCTTCAAGAATAGCACCTTGGCTTTATTTGTATGATATGTCTGCACCCAAGGATTGTGAATTCCCTTTTTTTATTTCTCTCAGTACGTAAGATAATATTGGTATGAATGTTGTGTTATAATGTATTTGGAGGGTAGGTGTGTCTCATTAAGTATACTACTCTACTTTTTGTTGAAAATTATTATCATACATAAATGAGACTAGCATATGTCATTTATTAACATTATAATTCTTTTTACGTCTTATTAGATTAACAATAATACCTATATTAATCGAGTGATACTCAATGAATAATATATATATTACGTTACTACTATATATTTTTTATTTTAGCAATAGAATAAAAGCTTCTATAACTGCACTCTAGGTCATTGAACTATTAATAAGTTTATGTTTTGGTAATTCAACTTCAAAACTTACAAAATGATTATTGAACTATTTGAAAGTTTTCATTTAAATCACTAAACTATTTGAATTTTTTTTTGAGTCACTAGTTGTTAATTTTTTTTAAAATATATGATTAGCGAGCTCCAAGTGATGAGTCGATGATATGTATGGTGGATCAATATACATCTACAAGTAGAGCATACTTTAGATCCAATTCAATCTGACAGTTAGTATCGGAGATAAGAGAAGAAAGTTGTTTGGATTTTAGTTTGCAAATTTGTAATGTTCAAAGTAGTTTCATGAAAAAAATGAATTGTAAAAGAGAAAGAGAATGGGAGCTTTCAATTAGTGTAGGCAATACAAATAAAGAAATACATACAACAACAATTTTAATAGCTCAATGACTTAAATGAAAACTTTTAAATAATTCAGGTGACCATTTTATAACTTTTTAAAATTAAGTGCTGAAAACATAAAATTACTAAATTATTTGTAAACACAAAGTATAAAAAAAAAAATTGAAAAGAGAATCAATGTTTTCATGATAAGAGTATTCCATGAAATTAAAATATCATAAAAGAGAATTAATTAACATAAAAGAAAATGATTGATAAAATTAGTAGGAAAAAAAGAAAGAAAAACTATAGAGATGATCTGACCTGGATGCCAGAACAATTGAAGAGCTTACACAAATCTTGTCGGTTGATCACGTCACTGTAGATGTATCTTCGAATCTCGATTTCGATATTAGATAATAACAATAATTAGTCCGGAATTCAACTTGTTATTCCATTATTGATGCAATTATAAATAAAGGATTAAAAATGGTGGGAGATTTTTGGAGAAGAAAGGCAACCTTGATGTGCTTGTGAAAAGCATGAGAAGGAAGGCAATGAGAGCAAAAAGATTGAAGACAGTCGATGCAGAACTTGTCGACTTCCTTCTTCTTCTCGTTTGGGTGGTGAACACAGTTGTTAAAGAAGACGGAGTTATACATAACAATCACCCATGGCGGCACCACTCCAAATTTACTCCTCTGCAACAATGGAAACTACATAATTTATGAAAATGAAACCTCTAACTAACAACACTTTCTTTTTTGTTGATGGTACTTACTTGTTGGGTTTTGGGTGCATGCAATCTATGTAAGGCTAAGCTGTTTCTCATGCTGTTCTTTTGTTTTTGGACAAGATTCTGAAGTTTTTGGTTACCGTCTTTGTCATCCACATACCTTACCTTCTAATATAATATAATATAATACAATATAATAGGTTAAAATATGATATAAGTCTCCTACTCTTAACAAATTTGGAATTTAGTCCTTATACTTTTATTTCCACAATTTAGTTCTTTTATTTTCATATTTTAAAATTTAGGTCCAACTGTTAACACTTTTAAATTTATTTTGTTAAATTCAAAATCATTACAACGTCATTTTTTTACTTTCATGACTACCAAATGAGCATGTTTAATTTCAAAATGTCATATTAACAAATTTAACAAAAAAAATTATGTTAGCAATTGGACTTGAATTTTAAAATTTGAAAAGTAAAGAAACTAAATTCAAACTTGTGAAGAGGATGGTGACTTATGACATATTTTAACCTATATAATATAACAATTTTTTTTTTCCTTTTGGTGGGTAATATCTATACTGTTATTTAAGTATGTGACTAATTAGTTGATGTCACGAGTCAACTTAACACCAACTCATTCAAGTAAAATTACTAAAATAATCTTATATAATTTAAATAAATTATATATTACGAGGATATTTTGTCTTTTCTTATTTTGAGGAAACCAATGAAAAATTTACAACAGTAGAGATTTAAACCCACCAACTCAATCAAGTAAAATTACTAAAATATCCTTACATATTTCAAATAAATTATATTATTTCAAGGGTCCTTATGTGTTTTTTTCTTATTTTCTAAAACCAATAAATTTTTATAAATGTTAGAGATTTGAAATCATACCACTAGCATCTTTAAAATTTTTCTTTACCACTCCAACCAAATCTTTATTTAGACTTATTATTATTATTATTATAAATTTTAGTGTTATTACACAGATTGTTTCGCCCACGTTGTTTGTCTATCCATACTATACTATACTATTATTTAAGCCCTTAATTGATTTGGTGACACGAGTTAACCAGTCACCAACTTGGTAAGAGAAATTGCGAAAATATCTTTCCATATTTAAAATAAGTTATATTATTCAAGGGTACTTTAGTCTTTTTATTTTTTTAAAAAAACCAATAAAAAATTTACATACTGTGGGATTCAAACCCATCCATTTGAGTTGATAAAACCTTAATTTTACCACTCAATTAAAACTTTATTTAATTTAATTCATATATTTTAATTTTATTATGCATATTTTATTACTTCCGTCAATTATACATATTGATAATATTGTTGATTGAGTTGATGCTACAAATTAATTTGACACTAATTAAAGATTGCTTCTAATATCACATATGTAAAACATAGTTTACTTCATAGAATTAATTTGGTTAAATAAATTTACTTGCTAAAATTTTAAACTTATTTAACAATTGAAATGTTATAATATATTAAATAATATATATTTAATTACAGTAATTAGGATAAAATAATATCCTCTATTTTAATTGTTGAACATAATTAAAATATATTAATTTATTTAGCAATTCAAATATCATAATAATGAACAATTTTGAAATTATAATTAAAACATTTTATCATATTCAATGTAAAACATAGTTTACTTCATATAATTAATATAAAACGACATTAATCAAAATAATAATTAATAATCATAATTGTATGTACTCATGGGCCGACAAATTTTAGGCTCGGGCTTGACCTGACCCGAAAAATGGGCCTAGGATAAAAATGTTAAAACATGGGCATGCCCGTATTAATTTTTTTATATTATTTGTTATATAAATTTTTTAAAAAATATAATACACCAAAAATACTAAAAACATTAAAATAAATATTTCCCAACAAATTGAAAATACATTTTAAAAAATATGTATGCTTAAATAACACTAAGGGTCTGTTTGATTGAAGGAATTGATTTTCCGGAAAATCATTTCCAACTTTTCCAGCGTTTGATTGGCGGAAAACATTTTTCATTTGGAAAATGAACTCCAAAACAAGGGAAAATGGGTTACATTTTAGGGAAAATGTCTTACCCTTTCAATTTCCGTAAGACATTTTCCGTGCTCTCCTCTCTATCGCCTCCTTCATTCCTTCCTTCATTTCCGTAGAAAATTGCTTCATTTATCGATTTTCCAAGAACTTGTTTTTTAATTATTCAATACTTGCTTTTTAACACAATTACAAATAATTTATTTGATATTAATTTTTCAATTTATAACGATTAATATTGTAGCTTAATAATTGAGTATTATTATAAATAAATCATTGCAATATATGTAAAATAATTTAAAATATAAAATTTATTAATATATATCAATATATGTAAAATAATTTTTCAAAAATATTTCGAAATCGCCAAAGCAAAGTAGAAAATATTTTACAGATTCAATCAAACACCGTAAAATATTTTCCATAAATCATTTTACGAAAAGTAGAACATTTTCCGAAATCATTTTACGGAAAATATTTTACTGGCAATCAAACAGACCCTAAGATAGATGCAACTTAACAAGCAAATACATCTAAAATAGTAACAAAAATAACAATAAAACAAGAGTTATACAATAACAACAAAATAGTAGCAACATAATAGTGAGATGGTAGCAAAATAGTGAAAAAAAATAAGAAAATAACACAAAAAAGAGAGTAAAAAACAACAAAAAAATTTGTGGTTTTTTTTTTTTTGCATATTTGGGTCAAGTCAGGCCTGGACCAAAAAAGCCTTACCCGAGGCCTGACCCATTCTCTAAACAGGCATTTTTTTTGCCCAAGCCCATTTTTCAGGCCTATATTTTTACCCAAACCCTCTCACTTTTCGGGCGGGCCTTTGGGTCATGCCGAGTGGCCGGGCCCATGAGAAGGTCTAATCATAATTAATCTATATAAATTGATTTGATCAATTAAATACAGTGTTAATAAATTTTTTAATTATTATTAAAACATTTGTACATATTATAAAAAAATGATATATCTATAATATTATTTAATTTCCTAATTGAGTTAGTGCCATTAGTCAACTGGACACCAATTCAGTTAGGAAATTAAGGGAATGCGCTTTATAATTAAAATAAGTAATATCATTCGAGGGTATTTTAATCTTTTCACTAAAAAAAACCAATAAAAATATGCATGTGGTGAGACTTGAAGTCATGCCAATTAGATTAGTAAAACTTTTAATTTACCATCAACTAAAACTTTATTTTTATATTTTTATACATTTTAAGTTTATTATACGTACTTTATCACCTACATTAGTAAAACTAGTTTTAGTAGCAAAAACATAAAACATAGTTTAGTTAATATAATTAATTTGGTTAAATAAATTTACTTGTTAATTTTTACTTATTTAACAATTCAAATATTATAATATAAATAATGTATTTTTAATTACAATAATTAAAGTAAAATAATATCTGCTATTTCAATTGTTGAACATAATTAAAATATATTAAATAATGAACATTTTTAAATCATAATTAAATCATTTTATCATGTTCCATGTAAAACATAGTTTACTCCATATAATTAATATAAAGCAACATTAATTAAAATAATAACTAATAATCATAATTAATCTATATAAATTAATTTTTCAATTAAATATAGTGTTAACAAAGACTTTTTTAAGTATTATTAAATCCTTTGTACATATTATAAAAAATTGATACATTTATATTATTATTTAAATTTCTAACCGAGTTAGTGTCATGAGTCAGCCGCACACCAACTCTATTATGAAATTACGAGAATGCGCTTCTGTAATTAAAATAAGTAATATTAGTCGAAGGTATTTTAGTCTTTTCACTTTAAAAAAAATTAATAAAAATATGCACATGGTGAGATTCAATCCCATGCCAATTGCATTAGTAAAGCATTTAATTTATCACTAAACTAAAGTTATGTTTTTATATTTTTATACATTTTAATTTTATTATGCACACTCTGTTACCTCCTTTAGTTAACTCGACACCGACTTAAGATTGATGACAACGTCATGATAAACTATTTAATCTATTTTTTCATTTTAATAACGTGCATATTTCATGTGTTGTTATTAATTAGTTTTAAATCATAAGTTTCATTAATTATTATATTTTATTTTTGAATACACATTTATGTTTTAAATTTGTGGTTTCCACACACATATGCGTGTGATAGGATTTCTAGTTTGTAAATTAAACTCTTCACTCTTCACTATTCAATTTTTACCTTTTCTTTTTTAATTGACAATAAATTGACCATAGTTTGTAGATAGGGGCGAAGCCAGAACTATTTTTTAAGGGGGCCGAATGAAATTTTAATTTTTTATAGTTTATATCTTTATAATTTTTAAAGGATTAAATCAAATTTTTATAATTTTAGGAGGGACCAAAGTGCAATTTTACCTTTACTAATTTAAAATTTTTAAAAAAATTTAAGGGCCTAAATAACAATTTTTCATTTTAAGGGGGTCGGGCTAGGGACCCCTGCCATCCCCCTAGATTCGCCTCTATTTGTAGATAATATATAACTAAAGTAAGTATAATACATTTGATTGGATTATATAAATGTATTATTTCTAAAATTTTAAATATTCAATAATACAATATAAAGTTGCTTATTATATAAATAATTAAAGTTTACTATTTAAATTTAAATTAATATATACTTTTTTTATTTTTTGTTAATGAAAACATAATAATTTAAATATAATTCAATATAAAATCTAACTTTTTATTTACAATTATGTAAATTTATTGAATAAAAGTCTTTTAATGAAATTAGAATTCTTATTTATAAGTATAATAAATTTTCTTATCGAGTAAAATTTTTAAATAAATAATTTAAAGGTGTAGTTTTCACATGTATGAATGTGTTATAAAATTTCTAGTACCATATATAAAGTTTTTGACTGAGTTAATGCCACCCATGACTAGGTCTCAACTCGGTTGTTAAATTATCAAAAGGCCCTTATTTTAATAAAGTACTAAATATTAATCTAAGGATTTTTTTGTCTTTTTATATAAAATCCAAAAAAATACTTTCTTTTTGATACATGTACGGATGGGGTGAAATTTATTAAATTCAATTCACCAAAGCTACCAATTTTCAAGTTTGGAAAATCAATCCACTTGCAACAACTTTTTGAATGGGATCTAAGGATATCTGGGTTAAAATATCTTCATAGCGTTCGAAAAGCTATTTCTTAGCTTCGAAACGCACTTTGAATCACTTAATTTCAAGTCTGGGATCTCAAATTATGACAGTTTTAATGGATATTCTGTGAGTTGAATTTCTAGATGAAATTATTACAAGAAATTACGAGTTTTGAGCTTTAATTCGAGTTTAAATCATATTGGGTTCGATTTTTATGCTTAATTTTAATTATATATGAGCTCAATATTGTATTTATTAGGTTTTATTATTTATTCCAAATTTTAGGATATTTTAAGTATTTTAAGTGGTATAGAAGTTTTATGGTTCTTAGTCAATAAGAAAATTTAGTTTCACTAAAACTACGCTTGTTTAAATTAATTAGAGTTTCATTCTAGTTAAGAGTTTTATTTTTACGTAATTAGCTAGCCTATATAAACACCTCTTCATTATTCATTCACATACACATTGATTAATAAATTCAAACACTTTGAGTTATTTCTCTTTGTGAGATTTTTTGAAAATTGTATTTTAGAAGTAGTTTTTCTTCTTGGTTTACTCTTTGAAGCTGTGGGAGAACTTTTCACCCTCCAATTTACTAGGGTTTGGCCTTATGAGGTTGGTTAGAGTCATTGGTTGAGCTTGTTAAGAAATCTTCCTCGAAGGGTTTAATCGAACATTTATCCTTCTATCCATATCTATCAGTTTATTTGATCCATGTTTTGCTTTTTTATTTTTATTTATTTATTTTTTAAATCTTTATTTTTTTCTTAATTTTTTTAGTTGGTTTATTGTTGTCGATTTCATCTAACTTTTCTTAGCTTCCTTGTTGCATTTCAGGTTGCTTATTTGCCAAGTTAGGGTTTTCACTTGTCCAAACAACTTGAATACGATCTTGGTCTGTTGCCCCTATCATTTGGTGTTAGTTTTTGGGAATTTTTGGGTTGTTTCCTTGTTCTAAATAAACTATTTTCATCGATTTTGTTCAAATAACCTGGTAAGTTTGATTAAGCGAACCTATTTATACTTTCCTCAAAAATTGTAGGCCAATAAGAAGGTAAGTTCTGATATGTATGACACTTGTTAAATTCCACTAAGTAAGATGAGTCATATTATACGTGAGAATGTGTTCTAAAAAGGAGTTCTTCTTTCTTCTTCTTTATTTTCCTTAAGTGGTATTTACTGAAACCTTCCTACAATCTGAATGTATCCTACCTTGATGATCTAGAAGCTAAGGTTATTTTATGATTAGTAGTTACTTCACATCAGGGTAAGTATTTTAGCTCTGCATGTTAAGTTCTGAATGAGTAAATCTGCATTTGGTAACTGGATAGTGAAACTGTAAGAATAAGGTTTCTGCATGGAATTGGCAGTGATTGAATTGATAAGCAATTTGTATGTGTAAGAGTAGTAATGGTGTTCCTATGTTTTGTAAGCAGTGGTTGTTGCGGTTTAATGGTGGAAGTTTGAATTTGGAGTTCTAGCTATTGTACGTAGGTGCCAGGTGAATTCTACACTAACTCTTGCATGAGTATTGTTCATATTGTGAGTCATCTATAGAAAATTGATTGAGTTATAAATCTGAAGTCATGAAGAGCATAGCATGTGATAATTGGTGTATGAGTATTGAAACATTGAAGTATGGTAGAGTACGTATATTTATGAAATGTATGTTATGAGATGTGTGTATTCTATTTGGGTGTATGTCAGTGAAGTAAAATGTTGAAGTTAGATTGTGTGAATGCATGAAGAGTTTGTCAAGTGAGTTTGTGTCTGCTTATCGCGGTGGTGTCTAATGGAGTCCGTCGGAATTGAAAACACAAATTTTGATATGAACTCTAAAGGAAAAGTCCATGGCCATGACATCATCTGAAAAGAACTAAGGAATGGTGACTACCTAATGGGGTTTTCTGCGTGTCCCAGGATGATGATAGGAAAACCTCACGTAACGTGAATTTAGGCAAATCCATACCGTAAACACAACAGAAAAGAATAATCTTTGTGGCGAACTCTGAAAAGAATAGCCTTTGTGGCGAACTCTGAAAAGAATAGCCTGTGTTGAATTTTAGGATATTTTGAAATATTTTAAGTTGTTAAGGAGTTTTATGTTTTTTAGTCAACAAGAAAGTTTAGTTCTATTAAAACTACTTGTTTAGATTAATTAGAGTTTCATTATACTTAATAGTTTTATTTTGATGTAATTATCTAGCCTATATAAAGACCTCTTCATTATCCATTCACATACACCTTGATTAATAAATTTAACTCTTTAGGTTATTTCTCTTTGTCAGATTTCTTTTTTTTACAAGTAGATTTTTTCCTTGGTTTTATCTTTGAAGCCGTGAGAGAACTCTTCACCTTCCAATTTACTAGGGTTCAACCTTAAGGGGTCGGTTAGAGACATTGGTTGAGCTTGTCGGGAAATTTTCCTCAAAGGGTTCAATCAAACATTTATTGTTCTATCCATATCCATTGGTTTATTTGATCCATCCTCCACCTTTTAATTTCCGTTTTCTTTATTTATTGTTTTTAATATTTATTCTTTGATCTTGAATTTCTTTTCTTTTAGTTGTTTAATTGTTGCTAATTTCATCTAACTCTTATCGGCTTCCTTGTTATGTTTCAGGTTGCTTATTTGCCAAGTTAGGGTTTACCCTCTTCAATTCAGTGTTTTCTTTGTCCAAACAATTTGAATACTATCTTGGTCTGTGATGGGATTTGAATCCAAGCCACAAAAAGTACATTCTCTCAACTTTACCATTTGAACTAAAGTAATATTTGGTTTTTATGTTAATTCTTAATAAATTTTATTACATTATTATTTTCACTCACATTGAGGTGTGTCGTAATCTAGTATTGATAATGTCATTGATTAAGTTGGTGTCATAAATTAACTAGATATCAGTTCTATAAAATGATAATAACATAATAAATAATTTGAGTGCATTTAATATTCTCAATCTCATAAATTATCTATTAAATTAATTTTATTTTAATTTACATATTATTATGTGTTAGTATTACTAGTTTCAAACTTTACGTTCTATTATTTTATTATATGTTATTTTTAAACATGGTATCATCTATTATACTATAATGGAAGTAGCTGCTTTAATTTCACTGTGATTTGCTATGCCCTGACCATGTTTGCCTTTAATGTTGTAATAAAAATTAAAATAAATAAAAACTACTCACGCCTTCCCTACTTGAATAAAAAATTATATGGATTAATTTGTGACAAATAAGATCAGTTTGATAGGGTTGGTATGTTTTAGTTAAATTTATTTACTTATGCATCTACATTATCTATATTATAATAAAGTTTTATTGAATCATTAAAATTATTTATCAGTCCTCTATACCTGTCCATTATTTTTAATTTCTTTCAGAAAAGAATAAACCACCCACTATTATTTATGTTACTTTTCATTACTTGAAAACAAATTATCCCTTCGTCTTTTTGTTTAAAGTTATTATTATTTTCAAAATGTAAATTTATATATAAAATACTGTTTTTAAAAGCAAATTACAAAGTTACCTGCCTTTATAGTCATCATGAAGACATCTTAAAATAAAATTCGGTGCAGGGGCGAAGATTTTTTTTGAAGGTTGAAATTGAGTTATAAAATATTTGAGAAGTTAAAATGTAATTTTATTATGTATTAATTTGTAATTTGAGAATAAATATAATTTTTTTAAAAATTTTGAGGTGGTCAAAATGTAATTTCACTATAGATTAATTATATCTAAATAAGTTAAATTGAAATCTTTCATTTTTAAGGAGGTCAAGAACCCTACTACCTCATGAAGTCGGCTATGATGTTGTGAGAACATGCAATCCCAAAGGAAGAGTGGTAGCCAAGCTTGGCATCTTGTCTTCTACCTGTAAAATCTCAACTTCCCCATTTCGTTGCAGCAACTCTCATATAGTGCGGTTGGAGTTTTTAGAAGGTCGTTGTATTAACAAAACTAGATTAAATTAGTTAATCTATTATCAATTTAGTCTCTATATTGTTAAAAGAATCAAATAAATCTAAATTATAAAAAATTAATATTTATTGTATAAAAATATCTTGAAAATCATTTTTTAATTGCATTTCAATTTCAAGCAAAAGATTTCATTTATAAAACCATAAAAACTTTAAAAATATTAACTTTGTTAAACAATAAATAATATTTTAAAAATAAATGTCAACTCTATTTCAAATTTTCATTATTCGATTTTTTAATAGTAAATGGACTAAATTTATCCATTTAATAAAAGGAGACTAATTTAATCAAGTCACTATATTTACCTATTAAATAGTGTTGAAGAAATTTGAAAGTTTAATTTTAAATTTTTTTTTTTTGAAATAAGCAATATTTATTAAAGAAAAGTAACGCGAAAAGAATAAGGATTGGAGTAAGTACTCACCCAATGCACATTAATTTCGATCAAATTTATTAATATATTAAATAAGAAAGGTTGGGTTGAATTAGGTGTTGACACCATTTTTTTGATAAAACGGGGTCGACTTGAATTTGGAAAACGAAAACGAAAACGGGAGTTGCCACCAATCCTTTTTGATGAGGTGTGATCGGGTCACCTCGAAAAATGATTGTTTTTAATAAACGATTTGATTTTATTAAAACAACGATTTTGATCAACGAAATTCAAAAAAATGGGTTCGGGAGTCGGTTACGTACGAGGAAGGATTAGCATCTTCGCAATGCCCAAAATTGGTACCTAGTTGATTAATTAATCTCTTAGTGTCAAAGATTGAAAACTTTGAAGAGTTTTAAAAAAATACGATCCTTGTATTAGAAACTTGTATAAATCAAATTACCCGTTAAGACCCTCTCATTTCGGAGAGAGAAAATGTCACACCCTATGAGTTAGGGCATGATATTTTACCTCCTCAAAAATGAGTTTGTCCTAAAAAAACATGTGCAATAAAATTTAAAAGGATATTTAATTGTTTAAGTCAGATGAAGAAATCACAGCCCAATACGTTAGGGCACAATTTCTCAAAATTCTAAACATTGAATATTGCCTTTATTATTTTTTAGAAAAATCCTCATCTCGAGAAAACAACGTATCATATCCAATGCGTTAGGACATAACGTATTGAATTCCCAATAATGAGTTTTTTATTTATGTTTTTTGATTAAAGAGCATTCTCGATTATTTAGATTCAACGAAGAAAATTGGAACCCAATACATTAGGGCTCAATCCTCTCGAAGATCCCAAATACTGAGTATTGCCTTTATTTTCAAAATTTTTCTCTTTGAATTTGGATAAAAGAAATTATATACGATGGAATAACAATTATGATAATGTAAGTAAAAATAATACGAGCAAAAAATAAAATAAATAAATAAATAAATAAAAGACGAATCAATTATATATACAATAACGGTAAATAAACGAATAGAACTAAAACGTTCTTTTAAAATAATAACGAACACGTAAATAAATAAATAAATAAATAATAACGATAAAGAAAATGAATAAAATTATATAAAAAACAAAAGATATGTATGTATGTATATATATATATATAAATATGTATATGAAAATTATAAAATATAAAAAATAAGTATGTATATATTTATATAGATAAATTATAAAAATATGTACGTGTATATATATTTATAAAAGGATACATGTAAGTATGTATATATATAAAATTTAAAATGCATATAAATACATACATGTATATAAATGATAAAATATAAAAAATATAAACGTATATATGTATGTAAATATTAAATATGTATATATGTGTATATATATATATAGAAGCAATTATATAATAATAATAATATAATAAGATACATATATTTAAAATTTACATAGTAAGTATAAACATAAATATGATGATAATAACAATAATATTAATAATAATATTAATCCTACTACTACTACTAATAATAATAATTTATTATTTTTAATAATAAAATAACCAAAATACAAACAGTGGGCTAAATTGAATTTAAAAGATAAAATTTGGGATCAAATCGTAAATAAATTAAAGGAGAAGGACTACATTGAATGCGCAAATAACAAGGAGGGACCAAATGGGCAATAATCCCGCCCCTCCAAAACGCACAGCTTCAAGGTGGATCAAATTGAGAGCCAAAATAAATTGTAAGGCAAATTTAAAAATAAAAATAAAACTTAAATGCAAAACAATTTAAAAGCGGAAGGGCTAAAGGTGCAATTATCCCTTCAGCTTAAAAACGTGCGGACCCTGGCCTGGAGTAGGTCGGGTAATCGGGCAACGTTAAAACGACGTCGTTTTGGCGCCTGAAACTTAGGCTGAAAATGATGTCGTATGGCCTACACTATAAATAGAAATTTTTTTAACCCAAAAAACATTTCAGCCCTATTTAAAAAAAAATCTGCCAAACTCTCTCAACCTCTCTCAACTCTCCCCCTGCCCCATTTGCTCCGGCCGTCGGACCACCGTGACCGGTAAAAAATGAAAAAGGAGCCTTTTGACCACCTTAACGTCCTCTACCCCGATTTAAGGCAAAATAAACCAAAAAAAGGAGAATCCTTCAGATATGCCTCCCCTTTGCTGCGATCGTTCGTCTAACCCTAAGGGTTAATTGGCCTTGCAAAACAGAGAATGGGACACCGGCAAACAAGTAAAAGATTTTGTTTTATTTTCTCTTTTAAGAATCAAAACGAATGGAAAATATCACCATTTTTTGTTTAAACCGGATCTTTAGACCCTTTTGTATTCGATCCTCTTTTTCTTTTTATATTCTCGTATGTAAAAGAAAAAAAAAGATAAAAGGTAGAGTAAAAAAACAAAATAAAAAATGAATTAAAACGCGAAATAAAAAGTAAACCTTCTGAAGACTTCTCTGTTTTTATTGATATTTTTGTTTTTCTTTCTTCCCATTTTTTATTTCGAAAAAACCCCTCCTTTTCATTACATTTCATTTGGCTCTTATAGCCGATTTCATTACTATTTTCTACTGTCTTGCTTCTGTATCTTTCTTATTTTTTCCCTGTTTGCAGGTTTTGGCAAAGTCAACGAGCGTTGGAGGAATAACCCTGGCCGTTTTGGTGCAAGGCTGACAAGCGATGGCAGATGAGACGTACGGCAGCACATGGGAGCGACGAATGAGCATTAGGGTTAGGGTTTTAGTTGTGTTTTACTGAAACTTAGTTAATGTTTTGGGCCGTCGGGCTTTGGGCTTGTAACTTGGGTTTTAAATTTTAATTTGGGCTAGTATTGTAATTTGAACTGGACTATTATTTGGGTTTGTTTTTTTGTTTTTGATTTGGTTTGGGTTCATTTGGTGTTGGCCCGGACTAAAATTGGGCTGTATAGTTGCCCCTCTTTGCTCGTTTTCGTGTAACGAGAACAGATCAAATACTAAGAAAGACCAATTTTTCCCGGTCTCGCCAAATCTTGACTGCTTCGATGCTTCTTTTTTTCTAGTAGCTTCATTCCAGTCCATTGTGTCTTTTTGCTTTGATCCACTCTGCTGCAACTTTAGGGGGACGAGATTTGTGGTTTTAGTTTACTCTACTATATCTTCAAAGAGATAAGATTGGATGCGATTTGCTCTACTGCAACCTCAGGGAGATAAGGTTTGATATGATAAGATTTAATCCGACCTTCTACAACTTCAAAGGTATAGGATTCATCGTTTTAATCTGCTCCACTGCAACTTCAGGGAGATAGGATTAGTAGCTTCAGTCTGCTCCACTGTAACTTCAGGGAGATAAGACTGGATGCGATCTGCTCTACTGTAACTTCAGAGAAATAAGATCTGTGGTTTTAATCCGCTCCACTGTAACTTCAGGGAGATAGGATTTGTTTCTTCTGTCTGCTCCGCTGCAACTTCAGGGAGATAAGAATGGATGCGATCTGCTCTACTACAACTTCAGAGAGATAAGATCTGTGGTTTTAATCTGCTCCACTGCAACTTCAGGGAGATAGGATTGGTTTCTTTTGTCTGCTCCACTGCAACTTTAGGGAGATAAGACTGGATGCGATCTGTTCTACTACAACTTCAGAGAGATGAGATCTGTGGTTTTAATCCGCTCCACTGTAACTTCAGGAAGATAGGATTGATTTCTTCTGTCTGTTCTGCTGCAACTTCAGAGAGATAAGACTGGATGCGATATGCTCTACTGCAACTTCAGAGAGATAAGATCTATGGTTTTAATCCGCTCCACTGTAATTTTAGGGAGATAAGATTGGTTTCTTTTGTCTGCTCTACTGTAACTTCAGAGAGATGAGACTGGACGCGATCTGCTCTACTGTAACTTCAAAGAGATAAGATCTGTGGTTTTAATCCGCTCTACTGCAACTTCAGGGAGATAGGATTGGTTTCTTTTTTCTGCTCCACTGCAACTTCAGGGAGATAAGACTGGATGCGATCTGCTTTACTGTAACTTCAGAGAGATAAGATTTGTGGTTTTAATCCGCTTCACTGCAACTTCAGGGAGATAGGATTAGTTTCTTCTGTCTGTTCCGCTGCAACTTTAGGGAGATAAGACTGGATGCGATCTGCTCTACTGTAACTTCAGAGAGATAAGATCTGTGGTTTTAATCTGCTCCACTGCAACTTCAGGGAGATAGGATTGGTTTTTTTTTTTACTCCACTACAACTTCAGGGAGATAAGATTGGATGCGATCTGCTCTACTACAACTTCAGAGAGATAAGATCTGTGGTTTTAATCCGCTCCACTGTAACTTCAGGGAGATAGGATTGTAGCTTTACTGATCTGTCCTCTGGGGAACATGACCTATAGAATCTATTTCATGGACCTATTTATGCCTAGTAACAGTCATCTCTTACTTAATCGGATTGTCCCCACTGTAATCTACAAGGTTCAGTCCACTATAATTTTGGGACATAAAATTTGAACCATCTTCCTCCCACTATAATTTAGGAGTATAAGGTTTGGCTCTTTCTCAATCCTCTCCCACTACAATTCAGGGATATAGGATCTGAATCTCTTTGGTCTCCTACACCATTCTCAGGGTGTCGTACCAAATGTTTATGCACAATTGTAGTACTTTCTCTTCCTAGAAACCTCTTCTTATCACTCGGTGATCATTGCTTGTTTGTTCATTGAAGCTTTGTCACGAACATGATATTTTGTCGTTTTGTTCAATCCATGTTTGGACAACAAAATCTGAAAGGATGGTCTTAATTTAGACTTTTCCTCCCTAGACATTTCGACCTTTAAACTTGGCGTGTTCTAAATAATAGTCCTGTTTCAGGTTCCTATATTATTTAAAAGCTTTCAGAGTAATATGTAAAACTCCTTTTACTTGAATATTCAGTCCATTAATCGTTATTTCAATGAAAAATGCTTGAAAAAGATTATCACAATGGACAAAATGAAATTTTATTAAGAACAAAGATCGAAATGAATTAATTAAGATAGCAAATTTTGTTAAGATAAGATGAAAAAGATTACCACAATGGATAAGATGAAATTTTGTTGATAGCAAAGCTCGAAATGAATAAATTAATCAAGATAGCAAATTTTGCCAAGATTCAAAATGAATAAGATAAAAACAGGTGCTCCAGATATCGCAGCATGAGCTTCTCTGCATGAGCTTCTTGAGGACCCTTTTGAACTTGATGTGTGTTTTGAGGATTCAGAATGCTTTGTCGATGCCCCAAGATGTAACATCACTCTTTCTTACTAATTCAGGCATAGTAAGACTACCACATGCCCCACCTTCGATCAAAATTTGAATTACCCTTTTTCTGGGTTTTTAATTCAAAACCCCTTTGGTCTCAAGGCGCCCTTTGCGGGTTTTCACCTTGGTCTCTCCTTTTTCTTTTCTTTTTTCATTTTTTTTAAATGAAGTATTTCTTGCTTGAATCAGAATTCTCAAGATCAGGCAGATTTTTGTCATCCATCTTGGTCAATATTGACGCCTTTTCAGATAACGCCTTCTACATAAGGTCCTTTCCCTTTTGGCCTCCACTTTCTTCTAAAGTCCTTTTGTATGGGAAGGATCTTCTTTGATACCAGGTCCTCCTCACGGAATTCTCTGGGGCGAACCTTTTTTGGTCAGCTGGCATCATTCGCTTTTGGTACATTTGACCGTGACGGATAACTTTCAACCATTTCTCTTCAATCAAATTTAACTGATCATATCAGGCTTGGATCTATTCTGCTTCATCCAACTTCAGCTCTGACAAGACTCGAAGGGAAGGAATATCAACTTTGATGGGTAAAACTGCCTCTATTCCATATACCAATGAAAAATAAGTTGCCCCGGTAGAGGTTTTTTGTTTTTTGTTTTTTATTTTCTTGTTTTTTTTGTTTTTTTTTTGTTTTTTTGCCTCCACTACATTGTTTACTTTGAGGCGACATGATGTTAATCTTGAACAGACTGTAAACTTTTGATATCGTACTATTGTTCCAAATTAGTGCATTGTCAGATATGATCCTTTTTAGCATTCCATATTGACATATGATTTTTCAAGAATTTGCAGACTGTCGACTTTGTGACATCAGCATATGAAGCAGCTTCTGCCCACTTAGCGAGGTAATCGACGACCATAAAGATGAATTGATAATTGCCAAAAACCTTAGGCGAGATTGGCCTAATGACATCTGTGCCCCACATAGAGAAAGGCCCTAGCTTCCATTGATTCTTTGTAAGGTAGGATATTGTCCTCCCATCCTTAACAAATCAGGAGAAAAGCTACAGTCTCAGTTATCTCCAAAGTCCTGAGGTTTCTCTAGACATATATCTTGCTCAAAAGGAGGTTCTGAGTCAATGGCAGTGTCGCTCATATCATTGATATCTAGAGACCTGTTATAGGGACGAAAGTAGATCCAATAAAGAAAAGAATCTAAGAATATTTATCTGTATAGTATGATTATGAATGAAATGGAAACAATAAAAGAATATTTGCTTGAAGTGAGAAACAAAGATGCATTTTATTGAAATAAAGATATTGGACATAAGCCTATCTCACAAAAGGATTCTTATTGCCCCTAGGCTTAGAGTAATAAGCGTGTTTTGGATATTACTCCGAATTAGCTCTAAAAGGTATAGGGATCTCTTCCACAGTCCCATTGTTCAAAACACTCCCAAGTGTGTAAGGGCAAGTGCTTGATAAATTCTTTTCCCCAGCCCTCTCTTCAGATATGGCATTAGCATTCAAATTCCCTGACATTCTCTTCGGGCCTTTGACTTCTTCCAAGAATTCCAACTCTTTATTATCCATTAGGCTTTGCACCAATGCTTTGAATTTAACGCACTCCTAGATTTCATGGCCTTCTTCAGCGTGGAACTTACAGTAGATCCTCATCCCTTTTGGTCTCTTCCCTAAATCTTGAATGATTAATCCCACGTCTATCATTTGTTTCAAAACTCATTTCAGTGGTGTTTTTACTTCTGTAACATTGGTTTTGGTTCTCTTTCCTCCATTCTCAATTATCGCGTTTACCCTTGGGTCTGAATGAGTAAGTAACGAATTTCCTACCACATTAGGTCCAGATGGATCATCAAATTTTACGATGCCCATCTTGATGAACCTTTCAACTAACTTTTTAAATGTAGTGCAGTTTTCAATTGAGTGTCCTGTTGCTCCCGCGTGGTATTCGCATTGGGCGTTTGCATCGTACCATTTCGGGAACGGAGGTTGCATGGGTTCTGAGTAGAATGGAGCTACTACATACGCATCAAATAGATTCTAATACAACTCTTTATACGTCATTGGGATGAGTGTGAACTGGAGTCTTTCTGTGTTTGGCCTCGAGTTGGATTCTTACTTTGAGGGGCCTTGATAACTAGCAGTTACCGTCTTTGGCTAGCCTACAGTGACCAATTTTGAATACCCTTTATTATAAAAGCTCAGGTTGCTCACTTTATTTTCTTTATTCTTTAGGGTTGATCTTTTGACGTTTTCCCCTATATCTATCTTCCCACTTCTTATGGCATTTTCAATCATCTCGCTAGACGTTACCATATCTGAGAAGCTCATGGTAGCGCTTCCTAACATGTGGTTAATGAATGGGGCTTTCAGAGTTTTGATGAAAAGCACCGTGGTTTCTTTCTCCAGAAGAGGTGGCTGGACTTGTGTCGCTACCTCTCTCCATCTTTGGGCATATTGCATGAAGCTCTCACTTTACTTCTTTTTCATGTTTTATAGTGTAATTCTGTCAGGTGTCATGTCTGTCACGTGGCCATATTGCTTCATGAAATCCTATGTCAAGTCCTTCCATGAGTAGATATTGGCACGGCTCAACTGGTTGTACCATTTGGTAGCCGACCCGATCAGACTATCTTAGAAGCAATGAATTAACAGTTGATCATTATCAACGTATCCTATCATTCTTCGACAGAACATCGTGATATGAGCTTCATGACAACTAGTCCCATTATATTTTTTGAATTCTGGAGCCTTGAATTTCGGTGGGAGTACTAGATCTGGGACCAAACTTAGATCCTTGGCATCAACCCTGCAATAGTAATCAACATTCTCCATTGCTTTGAGTTTTTCTTCCAACCACCTATACCGATCTTCGAGTTGCTTTGGGAGTTCTACCCTTGCTTTTTCTATTTCTGCCATTTCGTATAAATTATGAACTATAGGATTGGTTGGATCGTTCCTTGGATTGGAACCTGAGCCTGTCGGGTAGTTCATTAGCGCCAAGGTACCAGTCCGATATCATTGGAGTTTGTTAGTAGTGGGCGCCCCTTGTAGATGCGCATCGGGTTGAGCCTGGACGCTTATTGGGGTAAAACTTGGGGGATGGGTAGGGTTTTCATATTCATCCCTAGAATTGAATACAAGGTTTTTCCTTTTATCTCCAGCTAATAGCTGCGCTAACTGGCTCATCAAGGTCATTTGGGATTATTGCATGTCTTGTTGAATTTTATCCAGTTGTTCCTGCATATGATCTTGCATATCTTTTTGCAATTGTTCTAATCTTTCTAATCTCTGATCCATTGCTTTCGTCTTGAGACGAGTACTATAGCGATGTTCGATTGGTTGACTCTTGTTGTTTCCATGTTAATTGAAATAATTTTACCTAATTAGGGTCCTTTTGTGAAAATCTAATGCATATGATGTAATGTAATGCAAATGCATGGAATGAATGCAAAAAGAAAGAGAGGCATTGATTCTGAATTCAATTTCATCAAAACAACTTTTCTAAAAAACAAATTTCTTTACATAAAACGGATTACATATGCGGCTTTGCCTTCATATTCCAGGCGAAGACATCGATCTTTTTCTTCATATACGGATGCTAGGATCAAATCTTATGAATTTTCCAAAATCTGTCTCTACTATCTCCTTTTTGTTTGATCCGAACCACGACCCATTGATCACCCCGCGATGCTCTCTAGTTTCTTTGAGACGGGACAGCTCTCGAATAATCTTTGTCAGTTTGAATCCTCAGGCAGTGAAGCATAGTCATATTATTCCTCCACGAACTTTCAGCCTCCTGTTGTTGTGTTTAATCAGACCATATTCGGGCAGTCGCATTATATTTTATTTTATCAAGAAATTCATTTTCTATGACAAGCTTTTCTATTTAGCAATCAAATTTGAATCAACACCTCTTTTTTATGATGAGAATGCAAAGCAATTATAACCAAAATAAAAGAAAATAGGTTAGTACAAAACAAAGGCAAGCAAGAAAGAAACAAATAAAGCACCTATTCGGGTGACCACTAGGGGTTTGACGTAGTTCTACCTAGGGTAGGCTCCTAGGGCTCACTATATGTGGTTTGGCTCTAAAGTAAGGGTACCTGAACCGATAGATTCCTCGATCCTCACCCATTATAGGCTCATACGGACTGAGTTCAGTTTTGGGGAATACATTTCCCCATGGCTACACGGAGATGAAAATCTCACGAAGACATCGGTACGGATGTATCCCGAAAGCGATCCACTATCCTACACGGAGGTGAAGACCTCACGAAGGAAATAACTTCTCACTCCCACTTAAAAGGGTGTGACCCACGGTCATGCAATGCAATGTACAGGAATATCAAAAGGCTTGAACCAAAAAATTAAACATATTAAAGCCCACAAAAACGACAGACAAAATGCAACGAAAGAATCGTACATTTAAACCAAATTTTCAATTTTCGACAAAAAGACAAAAATTAATCAACTCGTGGCTTGACTCTATTGTTTTAGTCCCCAGCGGAGTCGCCAAGCTGTTGACACTATTTTTTTGGTAAAACGGGGTCGACTTGGATTTGTAAAACGAAAACAAAAACGGGAGTCGCCACCAATCTTTTTTTATGAGGTGTGATAGGGTCACCTTGAAAAGTGGTTGTTTTTAATAAATGATTTGATTTTATTAAAACAACGATTTTGATCCACGAAATTTAGAAAAATGGGTTCGGGAGTCGGTTACGTACGAGGAAGGATTAGCATCCTCGCAATGCCCAAAATTGATACCTAGTTGATTAATTAATCTCTTAGTGTCAAAGATTGAAAACTTTGAAGAGTTTTAAAAAAAATACGATCCTTGTATTAAAAACTTGTATAAATCAAATTACCTGTTAAGACCCTCTCATTTCGGAGAGAGAAAATGTCACACCCTATGAGTTAGGGCATGATATTTTACCTCCTCAAAAATGAGTTTGTCCTAAAAAAACTTGTGCAATAAAATTTAAAAGGATATTTAATTGTTTAAGTCAGATGAAGAAATCGCAGCCCAATACGTTAGGGCACAATTTCTCAAAATTCTAAAAATTGAATATTGCCTTTATTATTTTTTAGAAAAATCCTCATCTCGAGAAAACAACGTGTCATATCCAATGCGTTAGGACATAACGTATTGAATTACCGATAATGAGCTTTTTATTTATGTTTTTTGATTAAAGACCATTCTCGATTATTTAGATTCAACGAAGAAAATTGGAACCCAATACATTAGGGCTCAATCCTCTCGAAGATCCCAAATACCGAGTTTTGCCTTTATTTTCAAAATTTTTCTCTTTGAATTTGGATAAAAAAATTTATATGACGGAATAACAATTATGATAATGTAAGTAAAAATAACACGAGCAAAAAACAAAATAAATAAATAAATAAATAAAAGACGAATCAATTATATATACAATAACGGTAAATAAACGAATAGAACTAAAACGTTCTTTTAAAATAATAACGAACACGTAAATAAATAAATAAATAATAACGATAAAGAAAATGAATAAAATTATATAAAAAAGATATGTATGTATGTATATATATAAATATGTATATGAAAATTATAAAATATAAAAAATAAGTATGTATATATTTATATAGATAAATTATAAAATAAGTACGTGTATATATATTTATAAAAGGATACATGTAAGTATATATATATATATATATATATATATATATAAATTTAAAATGCACATATAAATACATACATGTATATAAATGATAAAATATAAAAAAATATAAACGTATATATGTATGTAAATATTAAATATGAATATATGTGTATATATATATATAGAAGCAATTATATAATAATAATTTAATAAGATACATATATTTAAAATTTACATAGTAAGTATAAACATAAATATGATGATAATAACAATAATATTAATAATATTATTAATACTACTACTACTAATAATAATAATTTATTAGTTTTAATAATAAAATAACCAAAATACAAACAGTGGGCTAAATTGAATTTAAAAGATAAAATCTGGGGTCAAATCGCAAATAAATTAAAGGAGAAGGACCACATTGAATGCGCAAATAACAAGGAGGGACCAAATGGGCAATAATCCCGTCCCTCCAAAACGCACAACTTCAAGGTGGATCGAATTGAGAGCCAAAATAAATTGTAGGGCAAATTTAAAAATAAAAATAAAAACTTAAATGCAAAACAATTTAAAAGCGGAAGGGCTAAAGGTGCAATTATCCCTTCAGCTTAAAAACTCATGGACCTTGGCCTGGAGCGGGTCGGGTAATACGGCAATGTTAAGATGACGCCGTTTTGGCGCCTGAAACTTAGGCCCAAAACGACGTCGTATGGCCTACACTATAAATAGAATTTTTTTAACCCAAAAAAACATTTCAGCCCTATTTAAAAAAAAATCTACCAAACTCTCTCAACCTCTCTCAACTCTCCCTCTGACCCATTAGCTCCGGCTGCTGGACCACCGTGACGGCCGTCGGTTGCCGGTGACGGCGCCGCCGTACACGGTGGCCGGTAAAAAATGAAAAATGAGCCTTTTGACCACCTTAACGTCCTCTACCCCAATTTAAGGCCAAGTAAACCAAAAAAAAGGAGAATCCTACAGATATGCCTCCCCTTTACTGCGACCGTTCGTCTAACCTCGAGGGTTAATCGGCCTTGCAAAACGGAGAATGATACACCATCAAACAAGTAAAAGATTTTGTTTTATTTTCTCTTTTAAGAATCAAAACGAATGGAAAATGTCACCCTTTTTTGTTTAAACCCGATCTTTAGACCCTTTTGTATTCGATCCTCTTTTTCTTTTTATATTCTCGTATGTAAAAGAAAAAAAGATAAAAGGTAGAGTAAAAAAACAAAATAAAAAATGAATTAAAATGCGAAATAAAAAGTAAACCTTCTGAAGACTTCTCTGTTTTTATTGATATTTTTGTTTTTCTTTCTTCCCCTTTTTTATTTCGAAAAACCTCCTCATTTTCATTACATTTCATTCGGCTCTTATAGCTGATTTCATTACTATTTTCTACTGTCTTGCTTCTGTGTCTTTCTTATTTTTTCCCTGTTTGCAGGTTTTGGCAAAGTCAACGAGCATTGGAGGGATAACCCTGGCCGTTTTGGTGCAAGGCTGACAAGCGATGGCAGAGGAGACGTATGGCAGCACATGAGAGCGGCGCATGAGCATTAGGGTTAGGGTTTCAGTTGTGTTTTACTGAAACTTAGTTAATGTTTTGGGCCGTCGGGCTTTGGGCTTGTAACTTGGGTTTTAAATTTTAATTTGGGCTTGTATTGTAATGTGAACTGGACTATTATTTGGGTTTCGTTTTTTTTGTTTGATTTGGTTTGGGTTCATTTGGTGTTGGCCCGGGCTAAAATTGGGTTGTACATTAGGTTTTCAATAAAAAGATGGGTAAATTACACCCATTGTCACTTTTGTTTACTTCAGATTACGTTTTAGTCACTTATGTTTGACATGTTACGTTTTAGTCATTTACGTTATCGTGTTGTAACATTTTAGTCATTGAGCCATTAATTGTCGTTAACGGTATAACGGTAAGCTAATGTGGCGCATTAAATAATCATTTCAAATAAAAAAATTAGGTTAAATTATACAATTGGTCCCCATATTTTTTTCATTTTGAGCAATTTAATTTTTTCTTTTATGTTCTTTTAACTTTCTTTTTTCTTTCATTATTTTCCATTCTCTTCTGCTTCTCCCTCTATTTTTCTACCTTCTCCATTTCTTTCAACATATCAAGAAGTCGAATTGGCAGTGAAGAAAAAATCATGGTATGGGTTTATGGGTTTTGGTTATAGGCAATGATGGTTTTCGACTTTCTACTTATTTCTTCACTGTCAATTCGTCTTCTTGATATGTTAAAAGAAATGGAGAAGGTAAGAAAATAGAGGGAGAAACATAAGATAATGGAAAATAAAGAAAAAAAATTAAAGAACATAAAAAAATTTAAATTACTCAAAATGAAAAAATATGGGGATCGATTGTATAATTTACCCTAAAATTTTTGTTTGAAATGATGATTTAACGTGCCACGTCAACTTACCGTTATACTGTTAGTGGCAATTAATAGCTCAGTGACTAAAATGTTACAACACGATAACATAAGTGACAAAAACGTAACATTTCAAACATAAGTGACTAAAATGTAACCTAAGGTAAACAAAAATGACCATGGGTGTAGTTTACCCTAAAAAGATATAAAATTTAAGATATTAAAGAAAATCAACTGACTTGACCATTTATGACCTAACTTAAATGCACTAATTAAATTACTTTACTTACAAAAGCCATTAATTTAGCATGGTTAAGAGAAAAAGAGATTTAATTTTATCTTCATTGGAGTAGAACGTTTATCCTTGAATAGCATGTTGTTTTTTTTTTTGCTTTTAGTTCAATTGTTCTTCAATAAATAAAATGTTACGATAAGATGAGAATTTGGTAGTAGCTGTTATATCAAATTAATGAATAACTCCACATACATTCAATTTTACTGTCACCTCACTATTTTTATATTATTTTACTAAAGCAGCAACTACTGAAATTTGCCCCACAAAGTTCAGAATTAGCAAATAAAGAATGGGATTCAATTCTGAAATTTGAACCCATCCCTAAAAATAAGTTTATTTTGAACATGTTAGAATTCCTGAAAATTTTACGAACTTTCTAGCATTGAAAAGTTTTAGTTCCACTTGTAGAATTTTTTTTAAATATAATTTTATGTCAAATATACATTGAAATTCAAAATTTTAGGCTAATAGCCTAATTTCATACCAAAATCCTACCCTAAACCCATCCCACAACCACCAAGCGCCAGCAACGTCGATCATCTCTCCCGCTCACCGCCACTGCACGTTGATCTTTCACACATCAATCCAGCCTAGGTTTGCCACTGCACTGTTTTTTTATATATATATATATATAATAGTACATAAAAAGACTAATCCAACACTAATAATCATTTAATAGTAAAAATAAAAATGGTAGAAAACTCGCAACTTCACTAGTGTCCATGAGATATGGTTGGTAGGGTATACCTAAATAGAAAGTGGGAGGGTTTCCTGAATTATCCGTTAAAAAGCAGTAAAGATTCTACAAAATTTCGTACTCATAGGTTTAAAACATTAATAGCAGCAACCTGCAGACATTTACTCTCTACACCTACCTCACATAACTCATCTTGGCCACATGTGTTTTTTTCTTCGTTTTCAAAGCTGCGAAATCAATTTCTCCGTGTATCTCCAATTTTTATTATTTTAGTTCCTTCTACTAATTGCAATTCAACATGCAACCTTCAAAATTATAAGAAACAAAATATTTCTTTTATCTAACATCTTTTTATATTTGGTATCCATATTTGGCCTTCACCAAGTATTTGTGTTAATGTTGTTGAGAAATGTGTTTATATTGTAATAAACATGTAACTGTTTTCTATTTATTTGAATGATGAATAAATAAATAAAATTAATTTCATATTTCATTATTATGACTTTTGTAACGCCCCAAAATTTGAATGTTTAATTGTGAAATTTTGTAGTAATTAAGTCTCTACATCTATGGGTATGTGCTTTGTTTATGTGTTCGACGTTAGGAGTTTGAGTCGTGTTTTAAGAAAGTTTTTGCTATTTTATTTTAAACTAACCTCTATCCTTGACTTGTTGGCTTAAGTTCAATTCTGTGTAAATTTGTGTAAAAAATGAGCTTGCTAGTTTAAGGGTTAAGTATCGATTCCCTTATTGGTCTTGTGTTTGAGTCGTGATGCACACTGTACGGAAATATTTTTGTTAATTGTCAGAATTCTGATCGGTAGTTTTAAAACAAGAATTATTCTTCTTTCCTTCCTCTTTTCATTTTTTCTTTCTTTTTCCTTTTTTCTCTTTTTCGTTTTATCCTTCTTTTCTTCTTTTCTTTTTCATCTTTACGTCGGTTTAGATTCGTACTTCTTATTTGCTACTATTATCAAGTAAGTTCATTTTGTTAATTTTGTAAGTTCGATTGTTCAATTTCTGAAATCGTTGTTGATTGTTGGCACTGTGGCAAAAATTGACTTCTTGCTTAAACTATGCAAATCCTTTGTTTATAAGTTCAATTGTTGTTCTTTAGGAGAGGGTCTCGAAGATAATGATCCCTCTAACGTCCTGGATTCATGATTGCGGTGGTGTGGAGGTAACTATTACGTGATTTAGAATTTTCTCGTGTCGAAACGTTTCGACGGGGTTGGTTGTGTGATAATCTTAGTGTTGTTTCGAATTATTGCTTAATTGGTTATGGATTGTTCATTTTAGGTCTTGGGAATCTTTTACGTTGTTCCGGCTTTGAAACTACTTCAAATGCATACTGAAAACCTGAGTTTTTACTAATTTTAGATGCCAAAAAACATGGCTGTTGACGCCACACGGCTATGTGCCTAGCCGTGTGAGCTGTACGGTCGTGTGCCAGGGCATATGGTAGGCCGTGTAACTCATTGTCCACCAGGTAAAAGCCACACGGGCAAGGGACACAGACGTGTGTCTAGACCGTGTATGGCCTTGATAGTGCAGGGTTTACACGGGACAGGACACGGGCATGTGCCCAGACTTGTAGCTCACTCTTTACAAACTAAGGATCACATGGGCGTGTGCAGGCCATGTGGGGCCGTATTGGCCAGCTACCTAGGTCGTGTGAGACTACACGGGCGTGTGAGCTAGTTTACAAAATTTTGTCATATCTCGAGCATCGCTCGAACCGAATATAAGCCTTCTGTGAGGCCGTTTGAACTGAATTAAACTATATAAACTGATATTCTGTGATCTAAAACTTGAGTATTGATTATCAGCGTATATTGTGTTTGACTAATGTTAATGGAATTGATTTACCAAATTCGAGTATGAGTGGTATTTGAGTATTCGAATAAAACTTTGTATTAATTGTTATGTGAAGTCTGCATATGCATGGGGTGAGAATTGAATCAGGAGGAACTATTCTGTTCTGAAATAGTGGATAACTCACTGGTATCTGTATTTTGATCTGACAGCTAGACTATATTCTCTAAAATGTGTCAAACCGACACTATGTGGTTTGTAGGGCTGGAAAGGTAATAAATACCCTATTTGGTGTGTTGGGTTGATCAAAGATTGTGTGTAGCGGCTGTTATTAAGTAATTGCATATGTTCTATTCGTTCGCAATCGACTACGCTTTGAATTATTATCATCGTATGATTTCGATCAGAATCGAATGAACTATTTCCTGATTCTGAATCAACATTTGCATTTGGATATCTTAGCTTTACCGTTACCCTATTGAATATGTAAATAGTTGATTCCTTTTAATATATATTAATTCCATTATTATTGAATGGATTTTAGGTAAATCACAAGCTTGAACGGGTTGACAGATGGGGAGCTCAGTTATGCGGTTACACCGTTTAGTATTTTTAATAATGTTAGTTGTTTCGTAGTTTCAGTTAGTTGGATGATAGTCACGAAGTGCCGGTTTGTCTTTATTAAAACTTTATATGACCTTAAGGGAGTTTTAATATAAATTGTATAGTGTGTTTTGATTGTCATTCATTGTAACTCTCCAGGCTTAGCCTTATACAACTTTTTTATTTATGTCTTTTATATTTTGCATGCATAGTGAAATTTTGACAAGCAAATATTAACTCATTGATTGTCTAAAGTTCAAACTGAAGATAAGTGACATTGTAAAGAACGTTTACATTGCGAGAAAGACACTTTACTTCAGTAGATAATCTAAATGAGTCTGTAATCCCATAAAAGAATCAAAGTGAGTATTTGATTCAAATACTGAGAAGGATTATTATTATGTCATCTGAAATTCCAATTGGGAAGATGACTAGTTTTGACTATCGGGGTAGTTGACTCAACGAGTAGAGACATAGATGTATTCATTGGTAGAATGATACATTGAACTGGACATAAGATGAATTAATTATGAATCCGTTTGTGTATTAATTTACTTGTTTTAGCGACCAAAAAATTCGCACGGACGTGTCGAGGCGATTATTGAAAATTTAAAAATAGAGTCTCAATTTTTTTTTAAAAAAAGGGGAGACACCACTGATCTTCTTTCTAGGTCTGATCGGACACCTATTAAATTTTCTTTTTAAAAGAAAAATATTTAAAATTTTCTAAAAAAAAGAATCAATTTTAGGTCCACGTTAAAAATTCAGAGAAAATTAGGGTTCGGGAGTCGATTACGCGCGAGGAAGGTATTAGCACCCTCGCGATGCCCAAAATTGATATATCGTTAAACTTGAGTTGTCTTAATTTTCAAAAATACGAGTTCAATTTAATTTTTAATCGTGATCCGATTTAAAAAAATGAGAATTTTGATAAATTACATATTATCGTATTATATACATTTTAAAAATAAAATTTTGATAATTTAAAAATAACCACAAAAATAAACTTTTTATTTTAAAACCCGAGAATTTTTGAATTTTTTTGATTTTTAAAAGGGTGTTTCGTATTTAACACAAACCAATGATTTTCACCCAACATAGCGATGAAATCAGCGACTTAGAGTCAAATCGATTCGTTCCTTTAGTTATTAAAATTAATTAAATTAATAAAATAAAATAACATTAAAAATATAAATACAAAATAAAAAAATGCTTAAAAAATGCTTAAAAAAATGCCAGTAATATTAAAAATGAAATGTCATAAAAATACATAAACTAAATTTAAAGTGGGTTGAAAAATTACCAAAAAGCCCCAAAATTACATACTTGAAGAACGGGATACGCGACTCGGGATTTTTTTTCTTATTTTTTTCCTTTTTTCTTTGTTGAGCTCATTTCTTTGAATTTGGGCGCTTCTTGGCTTTCTTGTTGCCTGCTGCTAGGCTCTGCAGGATTGGGCTTGGCTTTATTGCGTTGAAATTTCTTTCTGGCTTGGCCGCAGGTCAGCTGGGTGGCCTATTGTCAAGGCCTGCTTTTTTAATTTTTTTTAAATTTTTTTCTTCTTCTTCTTCCTTTTTTTTTGCTGGTAGGCCTGCTGCTTGGGCTTGGGGGCCTGCTGGCGCTAAAACGGACCTAGAGTGCTATCTGCGGGCTTGTTGCTGGTTGTTGGGCTGCTGCAGGGACTGGGCCTGCTATTGATGGCCTATTGCTGGTGGCCTGCTTGGGTCGGATCTGGGTTGCGCGGGTCGGGTCGGTTTGACTCGACTGTTTATATTTTTTATTATTTTTTCTTTCCTTTTTTTCTTTTTTTCTTTTTTCTTTCCCCTTTTTCTTTCTTTTTTCTTCTTCTTCTTCCTTCCTTTCTTCTTCTTCACTTTAGGGCTCTTCTTTCGCCACCTACGCCGCTGCTGCCTCCATCCGGTGGGGTTGTCGGCGCTTTCCTTTTCTTCCTCTCCTCTTGTCTATTTTTTTCTCTTTTCTCTCTTTTCTTTCTTCTCTTCTTTCTCTCTGTTTTTTCTCTTCTATTTTCGAAAACCCCAATGTTGAAGGCATCACCCCCTCGGTTCTCCGCCACCACTCATCACTCGACTCTCCTTCGCCCTCCAGTGGCTGTGGCTCCTCATCCTTTTTCTATTTTATTTTTTTTTTCTATTCTTTGCTTGATTTTTTGCTTGATTTTTTTTTTGTTTCTTTTGTTTTCTTCTTTGATTCTTCTGGCTACCAATTTTTGGTGAAAAAGTCCCCTTTTATGTTGATTTTTTTTGCAGGGAGTAGGTGGCTAGGGAGGCCATGATGAGTCTAGGCCGGCCGTCGGATTGTAGGTGTGCAACTTACGCTGGCGGCTGCTAGAAGGACCAAATTGCAAACGTAGCAAAACTTTTGGGGCCAAAGTGTAATTTTGGGAAAATTTGATGTCAAAATATAATTTTAGGAATGTTTAGGGGTTAAAATGTAATTTCAAGAAAGTTTGTGGGTTAAAATATAATTTTAGGAAAATTTAAGGGTTAAAATGTAATTTTAAGAAAATTTAAGGGTCAAAATGTAATTTTTTTTAAAAATACGAAATTTGAACCGGACAAAATTCAGTGATTACAACTGCCCCTCTTTGCTCATCGTTGTGAAACAGGGATAGAGTAAAGACTTAAAAACACTGAATTTTGTTCGATTGTCCATTTCTTTTTTTATCTTTTTTTTAAAAAGCATAAATCGAAAATAGCTCGGCCGACGATCCGAAGCTCAACTCACCTATCGGATTATGAGTTGATATTTGAAAAACAGAAATTGAAAATACCTCAGCGTGCGACCTGTGGCTCAACTCACCTCTCGCATTATGAGTTGATTTTTTTGAAAAAGAATTTGAAAAATACCTGGGCGTGTGACCTAAGGCTCAACTCACCTCTTGCATTATGAGTTGATTTTTGAAAAAACAGAAATTGAAAAATACCTCGACATGTGCCCGAGGCTCAACTCACCTCTCGCATTATGAGTTGATTTTTGAAAAACAGAAATTAAAAAAAATACCTCAGCATGTGCCCGAAGCTCAACTCACCTTTCACATTATGAGTTGAATTTTGAAAAAACAGAAATTGAAAAATACCTTGGCATGTGCTCGAGGCTCAACTAACCTCTCGTATTATGAGTTGATTTTTGAAAAAACAGAAATTGAAAAATACCTCGGCATGTGCCCGAGGCTCAACTCACCTCTCGTATTATGAGTTGATTTTTGAAAAATAGAGATTAAAAAAATACCTCGTCATGTGCCCGAGGCTCAACTCACCTCTCCTCTCGTATTATGAGTTGATTTTTAAAAAATAGAGATTAAAAAAATACCTCGTCATGTGCCCGAGGCTCAACTCACCTCTCGCATTATGAGTTGATTTTTGAAAAAACAAAAATTGAAAAGTACCTCAGCATGTGCCCGAGGCTTAACTCACCTCTCGTATTATGAGTTAATTTTAAAAAAAACAGAAATTGAAAAGTACCTCGGCATGTGCCCAAGGCTCAACTCACCTCTGGCATTATGAGTTGATTATAAAAAAAATAAATTAAAAAATACCTCGGCACGTGCCCGAGGCTCAACTCACCTATTGCATTATGAGTTGATTTTTGAAAAATCAGAAATTGAAAAATACCTCAGCGTGCGACCTGGGGCTCAACTCACCTCTCGTATTATGAGTTGATTTTTAAAAAAAATAGAAATTGAAAAATGCCTCGGCATGTGACCCGAGACTCAACTCACCTCTCAGACTATGAGTTGATTTTTGAAAAAAACAGAAATTGAAAAATACATCGGCGTGTGCCCGAGGCTCAACTCACCTCTCACATTATGAGTTGATTTTTGAAAACCAGAAACTGAAAAATACCTCAGCGTACGACCCGAGGCTCAACTCACCTCTCGCATTATGAGTTGATTTTTGAAAAAAACAGAAATTGAAAATACCTCGGCATGCGACCCGAGGCTCAACTCACCTCTCGGATTATAAGTTGACTTTTGAAAAAATAGAAATTGAAAAATACATCGGCGTGTGCCCGAGTGTAACACCCCTTACCCGAAACCATTACCGAAGTCGAGCACGAGGCATTATCTGAGTTAACATACTAATCCGGAGCATAAAAATTTGCTATTAAAAATTAATTCACTCACGTTCAATCAATATGTCCCTAAAAAGGACCCTCGAGACCCTAAAACATGCAACGGAAATGGTTCGGGACCAAACCGGGAACATTAAAAATTTTCCGAATACTTAAACAAATCAAAATAATTTATTTTACTGTTCACAATAAAACTGTCCACTCGCGTAACATTCACTAATTTAATTATAACTCGAGTTACAAAACTCAAAATTTAGATCCGTAAATTTTCCTTAAAACTAGACTTATATATATTCTTAGCATAAAATTTCCAGAATTTTTGGTTTAGCCAAATAGTACAGTTTATTCGTTAAAGTCTCCCCTGTTTCACTGCTCGACTATTCTGATCCCTCTTCACTAAAAATCAATTATCTCATTGTTTCTTTTGAAAATATACTCACTAAGGAATCTAGTTTATATAATGTTCTCGTTTGTTTCTTTTGAAAATATACTCACTAAGGAATCTAGAAATATAAATTATGACTCATAATTCTTTCTGTACAATTTTTAATGATTTTCTAAAATTCAAATATCTCAAAATATAAAATTCTTTTGCCTACATCGTTTCTTCCATGTGAAAATAGACTCGATAATCTTTAATTATATATCTCATTCACTTTCTAATTCCATTTCTACTATTTTTGGTGATTTTTCAAAATCACGTCAATGCTACTGTCCAAAAACTGTTCCATTGCAATTTTTTACTCTTTTATAATTTCTTTATATTAACTATCATTTAGGCATACATAACACCAAAACATGTTCTTAAATAGCCATTTCAATAGCTATTCATTAGCCATATGATAAAAACACACACAAAATGGCTAAGTCCCTATACATGCCATAACTTAAAACGTTTCAACTCACAAAATACCGAGATGATTTGTTGATACTGTGAAATGATCTCCGACGTCCTTACAATCCCCGAATTGACTTGGCGATACTATAAAAACAAAGAAGGAAAAATAACGGGAGTAAGCATTAAAGCTTAATAAGTTTAGAAGCAAATAAATAACAACATTTATCATAAATAATTATACTCATAAATTATCATCAAGTATCATGGTCTTTGGTTACTTCTTTACTTACTCCCTTACTTGTTTACTTACTTGCTTACTTAAAAAACTCATGATTATAACTTACTCCTGCCTTGCTGAAATTTCTTTCTCAACTGATAACTGAGATATCCTTAACCCTTATAACTCACCTGAATCTATTTATTATGCTTTTACCTGAACTTTCATGTAATATAGTCTGTTTACTAGCCCGTTGAACCACTTGAAATACTAAGGATACTCAGGTCTCCTGTCTGATAATAACATGCCAAACCCATGTCCTAGACATGGTCTTACATGGGATGTTTCCTGTACTGCCAATGCGATATCCCAGATATGGTCTTACGTGGGAGTTCTTATATCGGTGCCCATGTCATGTCCCAGACATGGTCTTACGGGGGACCTCTCATCTCGGTGCCAACGCCATGTCCCAGACATGATCTTACATGAGACCTCTCATAACCTCAATAATGCCAATGTCATGTCTCAAATATGGTCTTACATGGGATCTCATCCTCTTAATGTCATGACATTTGTATCCGAAACATTCCTAATGTTTCAACGGGACTTTTAACACTGATTCTCTGTCATCTTATACTTGAGTCAATATTAAATAATTTCATGAAATAAGTACATAATTGCTGCAAAATAACAAAATTAATAATAATTATTTAAATATTGCATTTATTTACCGTAAACTTACCTCGGTACAAAATACGATCAAATCTATCAACTTAGTCCTCAACCTTTTTCTTTCCCCGGTCTAACTTCGGATTTCGTTCTTCTTGATCTATGATAGAAAATTTAGCTTATTTAATACTCACATTCATCAAAACAGTCCTTGACTCAAACTTTGGAAAAATTACGATTTTGCCCCTAAACTTTTGCATATTTACACTTTTTCTCCAAAACTCGAAAATTAAACTTCATCTCTTATTCTTATGTTTTATGACATGCTAAACATCTTTCTCTTCTATGACAACATCAAATTCCCACTCTAACATTTACTTATGAACATTAGGTACTTTTACCGATTATATCGTTTTACTCGTTTTCACTTAAAATCACCTAGCAAAAGTTGTTTAATATAATTTAAAGCTTCATATTCTACCATAAAACATCAAAATAAACACATTTCACCTATGGGTATTTTTCCAAATATGAACCCTAACATGAATTAATGGAAGAATATGCTGAACCGAGCTACGAGGACTCTAAAAACATAAAAAAACATTAAAAACGGGGCTTGGATGCACTTACTATGAGGCTTGGAAGCTGGAAAAGCCCTTGCTATGGTTTCCCCTTATAAAATTCGGCCATAGCTTGAAGATGAGCACATTTTGCCATCTTTTTCGCTTTTTAATTCTTTTTATTACCAAATGACTAAAATGCCCTTAATTAAAACTTTAGTTATTTTTATCTATGAATGCCCATTTTTGTCCATGAAAATCTAATGGTTTAATTACCATTTAAGGACCTCTACTTGATTTATGCACTTCAATTAAATCTTTTATCATCTAAAACTCATATTTACCCACTTTTGCAATTAAGCCCTAATATGCAATTCAAACATGCTATCGCTGAAATTTCTCATCGGTATTCTAACACATGCATCCTATCAATTGGTAAATCATAAAAATTAGTCATAATAAACTTTTCTATCTCAGGTTTGTGGTTTCGCAACCACTGTTCCATTTAGGCCCTATTTTGGGATGTTACATTTCTCCCCTTCTAGGGATTTTCGTCCCCGAAAATCTTACCTGTGAAGAGATTTGGGTACTATTTTCGCATAGCCTCTTTGGGCTCTCATGTAGCCTCATCTACCTCATGGCCATTCCATAATACTTTCTCAAGTGCAATATTTTTGTTCCTTAGTTGCTTGACCTCTCGAGCTAGAATCTTTACCGGTTCTTCACCGTACGTCATATCTGGCTGAATCTCAATGTCTTTTTGAGAAATCACATGTGACGAATCTGAACGATAACGGCGTAACATAGACACATGGAATACATCATGAATATTTTCTAACTCAGTCGGCAAAGCTAACCGATATGCTAATGGCCTAAATCTTTCAGTCACCTCGAATGGTCCAATAAAACATGGACTTAGTTTTCCTTTCTTGCCAAATCTGAGAACTTTCTTCGATGGGGATACTTTCAAAAATACCCTGTCACCAACCTGAAACTCAATCTCTTTTCTTTTTAAACCTCCATAGGATTTCTGTCTATCTGAAGCTGCTTTCAAGCAATCTCTAATGACTTTTACTTTCTCTTTTGTTTCTTTGACTAGATCAACCCCGTAAATTTGATTTTCCTTAAGCACTGTCCAATACAAAGGCGTACGACACTTACGTCCATACAAAGCTTCATAAGGTGCCATTTTCAAACTCAACTGATAACTATTATTATAGGCAAACTCTACCAACGACAAATATTTCTCCCAACTACCTTGAAAGTCTAAAACACAACATCTGAGCATATCTTCAAGTATCTGAATAACTTTCTTTGACTGACCATCGGTCTAAGGATGAAAAGCTGTACAAAAACTCAACTTTGGGCCCAAAGCTTCCTGCAATTTCTTCCAAAATCGCGAAGTAAATCTCAGATCTCTATCTGAGATAATCGATAATGATACTCCATATAGTCTGACTATCTCTGAAATATACAACTTGGCCAACTTGTCAAGTGAATAATCCATACGAACTGGGATAAAATGAGCCGACTTCATTAGCTTATCAATCACAACCCACTACATCTTTCTTTCTCGGTGTTAACGGCAACCCTATCACAAAATCCATGATAACTCGGTCCTATTTCCACTCAGGAACTAACATAGGCTGCAATAAACCTGAAGGTACTTGATGTTTAACTTTTACCTGCTGACAAAGCAAACATCTAGAAACAAATTCTGAAATATCTCTTTTCAATCCTGCCCACCAGTATGTTTTCTTCAAATCATTATACATCTTTGTACTACCTGGGTGAATAGACAAAGAACTGCTTTGTGCTTCTTGTAAGATCTTTCGAATAAGCTCATCATTCTTCGGTACACATACCCAATTTCTGAACATCAAACAACCATTAGAACCAATCTGAAAATCAGACTCAACACCTGACTCGCACTGAGCTCTTTTAGCTTTCAACTCACTGTCATCTTTCTGAGCTTTACAGATTTCTTCAAGAAACATTGGTTTAGCTCTCAACTCAACTAAAATAGAACCGTCATCTGATAAAGCTAAACTAGTATTCAAAGCTCTTAATGTAAATAAAGACTTTCTACTCAAAGCATCAGCAACAACGTTTGCCTTACTCGGGTGATAGTCAATCACTAGCTCATAATCTTTAATCAACTCTAGCCATTTTCTTTGCCTCAAATTCAAATATTTCTATGTCATCAAGTATTTCAAACTTTTATGCTCAGTGAATATTTGACACTTCTCACCGTACAAGTGATGTCTCCAGATCTTCAACGCAAATACAATGGCAGTTAGCTCTAAATCATGCGTCGGGTAGTTTTTCTCATGTGGCTTTAACTGTCTGGAAGCATATGCTATTACTTTACCTTCCTGCATAAGTACACAACCCAATCCATTCAAGGATGTATCACTGTAAATCACAAATTTTTTACCCGGTTCTAGCTGTACTAAAACAGGAGCTTCAGTCAACAATGCTTTTAAGTTGTCAAAACTCTGCTGACACTTCTCAGTCCATTCAAACTTGACATCTTTCTGCAACAACCTTGTCAATGGGGTAGCTATCATAGAAAATCCCTTTACAAATCGTCTGTAATAACCAGCTAATCCTAGAAAACTTCTAACCTCTGACACATTTCTAGGTGGTTTCCACTCAATAGTTGCTGAAATTTTACTTGGATCAACTTTTATACCATCACCTGAAACAATGTGTCCAAGGAATCTGGCTTCTAGAAGCCAGAACTCACTTTTGCTAAACTTGGCATACAACTGATTATCTCTCAAAATCTGTAAAACTGTTCTCAAATGTTCGGCATGTTCAATCTCATTAGGAGAATAAATCAGAATATCATTAATAAACACAACTACAAACTTGTCCAAGTACGGTCGAAAGATTTGGTTCATTAAATCCATGAATATGGCAGGACCATTAGTCAATCCAAATGGCATCACAAGAAACTCATAATGACCATACCTAGTCCGGAAAGCAGTCTTTGTAACATCTGACTCTTTAACCCGCAACTGATAGTAACTGAATCTCAAATCTATCTTGGAAAACACAGTGGCTCCCTTTAATTGGTAAAACAGATCATCAGTTCTAGGAAGTGGATATTTATTCTTTATTGTTACTTTGTTAAGCTACCGATAATCTATGCACAACCTCATCGAACTGTCTTTCTTTGTCACAAACAGCACTGGTGCGCCCCACAGAGAACAACTAGGCCTTGCAAAACCTTTATCAGTTAATTCCGGCAACTGAGCTTTCAATTCTTTCAATTCCAACGGGGACATTCTATAAGGAGCAATAGAAATAGGAGTGGTACCTGGAACCAATTCAATACCAAACTCAACTTCTCTAATAGGAGGCAAACCTGGCAATTCTTCCGAAAACACATCGGAAAACACACAAACTACTGGCACTAATTCAATTTTCAACTCTGGATCTTTAGTATTCAATAAAAAAACAAGATAAGCTTCATACATTTTTCTCAAACATTTCTGAGCAGACATAACAGAAATCATGGCAAGAGAACTATCTGACTCATTTGAATTAACACGGATAATATCACCATTTTTGCAACTCAATGTATTTCTTTCCGTAATTCACTATCACATCATGGACAGTCAACCAATCCATACCAAGAATCACATCAAATTCATGAAATGGAAATAGCATAAGATCGGCTGGAAAACAGTGACCTCTAATCATCAAAGGGCAATTTTTACATACTTTGTCTACTAACACATATTGGCCTAATGGATTCGATACTTTAATCACAAATTCGGTAGATTCTATACGCATGTTCATATTAGGCATCAATCTCATGCAAACATAGGAACGGGTCGAACCCGGATCAATCAAAGCAATAACACTAGTATCATAAAGAGAAAATGTACCTGTAATCACATCAGGGGAGGATGCCTCTTCACGAGCGCGAATAGCATAAGTCCTTGCGGGTGCTCTAGCATCTGGTCTAGCTGCTGAGTCTCTGGACGTACCCCTGTTACTTGCTCCAACTCCCAAATTCCTCTGTGGTCTGCCTCTAGTGGGAACATTTCTCGATCTTGCACTTGATATTACTTCTCTTTTAACTGTTTTGGGACAATCCCGAATAAAATGATCTAGTGCACCACATCTGAAACAAGCAGTTTCATTTGCTCGGCACTCACCGAGATGACGTCTACCACGTTGAGCACACTCTGGTCTAGGTGGTCGAGTACTACCCACACTTACGACTGTAGTAGTCTAAGCTCTTGAACCCACAAATCTTCAACCTCTGTTTCGGCTAGGATCCTCGATTGAAAAATTCGATCTAACAGAGAACTCTTTAGGCCTCTTCGATGTAGACTGAAATGATCTATTCATCTGCCTTTTCTTCATGTCTTGAACCTCAATTTCAGCTTTGCCCTTTTCTTTTTCTTTTAACAACTCATCTGCCTTACAGGATTTTTCAACTAGAACAAAAAACTCTTTTATCTCAAGAACGCCAATCGACCGTTGGATATCATCATTGAGCCCATCCTCAAATCTTTTGCACATGATAGCCTTTGTAGACGCACACTCTCGAGCATACTTCCCGAGTCTGACAAATTCACATTCATTCTTGGTTAAATTCACGTTCATACTTGGTTACATTCATCTTACCCTACTTTAACTTAAGGAAATCTTTTCTTTCCTGGTCAATAAATCTCTGATTGATACACTTTTTACGGAACTCCTTCTGAAAGAAATCTCAAGTAGCTCATCAAAAACTCTGATAGTATTCTCAAGCCAAAATTCTATTCTCTCTGCATCGTCATATTTAGTAGCTCGAAACTCTTCAGCATCTTGTTTTCTAATCTTATCAACTGGTGGCCTTTCTCTTATAACTGTACCTGTAACTGGGGAGCTACATGGGGAATCAAAAATCATGAGGGGGTGGAGGTCTAACAGCCGGATTCATACGAACGAACTCGGTAAACCATTCATTCATAGCTTAGAAGAAGGCTTCTCAAGCCCCTCCTCCAAGACTAACTGTAACGGGCCTTTCACTACTATTATTTCTATCTGGTGGCACTGTCCTTTCTGCGCGAGTGGGCGCATTACTTTCTACACCATCTGCACTAGCTCGTTCGGGATCCATAACTATAAAATAAAATCATTTTAAAGTCATCAAGAGTCGTCACACTATCAAAATACAAGTATTACATGTATAGCTAGACTCTTATTCATGCTAAATATTCCGAGAACCAACTAAACTCTCACTCTGATACCAATAAATGTAACACCCCTTACCCGAGACCGTTGCTGGAGTCGAGCACGAGACGTTATCTGACTTAACTTACTAATTTGGAGCATAGAAATTTTCTATTAAAAATTAATTTGCTCACGTTCAATCAATGTCCCTAAAAAGGACCTTCGAGACCCTAAAACATGCAACAAAAATAGTTCAGGACCAAACCGGGAACATTAAAAATTTTTCGAATACTTAAACAAATCAAAATAATTTATTTTACTGTTTACAATAAAATTGTCCACTAACGTAACAGTTACTAATTTATTATAACTCGAGTTACAAAACTCAAAATTTAGATCCATAAAATTTTCCTGAAACTAGACTCATATATCTTCTTACCATAAAATTTCTAGAATTTTTTATTTAGTCAAATTGTATAGTTTATTCGATAAAGTCTCCCCTATTTCACTGCTCGACAGTTCTGATCCCTCTTCACTAAAAATCAATCATCTTATTGTACAGAATTCAGATAAATTTCTTGTTTGTTTCTTTTGAAAATAGACCCACTAAGAAATCAAACATATAACATATGAGTCATAATTCTTTCTGTACAATTTTTAATAGTTTTCTAAAGTCAGAACAGGGGACTTCAAAAACCATTCTGACCCTATCTAACTAAAATTCAAATATCTCAAAATATAAAATTTCTTTGCCTACACTTTTTCTTTCATGTAAAAATAGACTTGATAAGATTTAATTATATATCTCATTCACTTTCTAATTCCATTTCTACTATTTTTTGTGATTTTTCAAAATCACGTCAATGCTGCTGTCCAAAAACTGTTCCATTGCAAATTTTTACTCTTTTATAATTTCTTTGTATTAACTATCATTTAGGCACATATAACACCAAAACATGTTCTTAAATAGTCATTTCAATAGCTATTCATTAGCCATATCATAAAAACACACACAAAATGGCTAAGTCCCTATACATGCCATAACTTAAAACGTTTCGACTCATAAAATACTGAGATGATCTGTTGATAGTGTGAAACGATCTCCGACGTCCTTACAATCCCCGAATTGGCTTAGCGATACTATAAAAACAAAGACGGAAAAATAACGGGAGTAAGCATTAAAGCTTAATAAGTTTAGAAGCAAATAAATAGCAACATTTATCATAAATAATTATACTCATAAATTATTATCCAGTATCATGGTCTTTGCTTACTTCTTTACTTACTCACTTAATTGTTTACTTACTTGCTTACTTAAACAACTCATGATTATAACTTACTCCTCCCTTGCTGAAATTTCTTTCTCAACTGATAACTGAGATATCCTTAATCCTTATAACTCACCTGAATCTATTTATCTCCTGTCTGATAATAACTTGCCAAAGCCATATGCCAGACAAGGTCTTACATGGGATGTTTCCTATGTTGCCAATGCCATATCCTAGATATGGTCTTACATGGGAGTTCTCATATCGGTGCCCATCCCATGTCCGAGACATGGTCTTACGGGTGACCTCTCATCTCGGTTCCAATGCCGTGTCCCAGACATGGTCTTACATGGGACCTCTCATAACCTCAATAATGCCAATGCCATGTCTCAGACATGGTCTTACATGGGATCTCATCCTTTTAATGTCATGACATTTGTATCCGATACATTCCTAATATTTCAACGGGACTTTTAACACTGATTCTCTGTCATCTCATACTTGGGTCAACATTAAATAATTTCATGAAATAAGTACATAACTGCTGGAAAATAACAACATTAATAATAATTATTGACATATTGCATTTATTTACCGTAAACTTACTTCGGTACAAAATACGATCAAATCTATGAACTTAGTCCTCAACCTTTTTCTTTCCCCGGTCAAACTTAGAATTTCGTTCTTCTTGATCTGTAATAAAAAATTTAGCTTATTTAATACTCACATTCATAAAAACAGTCCTTGACTCGAACTTTGGCAAAATTACAATTTTTCCCCTAAACTTTTGCATATTTACACTTTTGCCCCAAAGCTTGGAAATTAAAATTCATCCCTTATTTTTATGTTTTATGACATGCTGAATATCTTTCCCTTCTATAGAAACATCAAATTCCCACTCTAACATTTACTTATGAACATTAGGTATTTTTACCGATTGTGTCGTTTTACTCGTTTTCACTTAAAATCACCTAGCAAAAGTTGTTTAACATAATTTCAAGCTTCACATTCTACCATAAAACATTAAAATAAACACATTTCACCAATGGGTATTTTTCCAAATATGAACTCTAACATGAATTAATGGTAGAATAAGCTGAATTGAGCTACGAGGACTCCAAAAACATAAAAAAACATTAAAAACGGGGCTTGGATGCACTTACTATGAGGCTTGGAAGCTTGAAAAACCTTAGCCATGGTTTCCTCTTGTAAAATTCAGCCATAGCTTGAAGATGAGCATATTTTACCATCTTTTTCCCTTCTTACTTCTTTTTATTACCAAATGACTAAAATGCCTTTAATTAAAACTTTAGTTATTTTTATCTATGAATGCTCATTTTTGTCCATGAAAATATAATGGTCTAATTACCATTTAAGGACCTCTACTTCATTTATGCACTTCAATTAAATCCTTTATCATCTAAAATTCATATTTACCCACTTTTGCAATTAAGCCCTAATATGCAATTCAAACATGCTATCGCTGAAATTTCTTATCGATATTCTAACACATGCATCCAATCAATCGGTAAATCATAAAAATTAGTCATAATAAACTTTTCTATCTCGAGTTTGTGGTTTCGCAACCACTGTTCCGTTTAGGCCTTATTTTGGGATGTTACATCGAGGCTCAACTCACCTCTCGCATTATGAGTTGATTTTAAAAAAAAAACAGAAATTGAAAAATAATTCTTGAAAGAATTTGGGTTTCAAAAAAAATCATCAGGTGAAACTAAAAGCCTTCTTTTTCATTGATTCTGTGCAGCTTTCTCCCAAATTTCCTTGCTCTACTGGGATACCTGTATATGTCATGTATGATATTATTATGATATACACCTGTTTGTCCTAAATGCTTTTATGCCTACATGATCATGCCATGCACCATAGGCTATTTGTCACGTGCCCCCTTTTTCGTGAGGGACTGCATTCATTGCCTCAATCTTTGACTTTTCTCTCAGGTTTTGTACTCCTCCTCGAGTTTGGTGAGTAACCCTTATTTCTTCGTATATCACCCTCTTGCCCTTTGTTGAACTTTGTTCTTGCTTCGAAGCCCTTGTACTTATCAAATTCTAATCCTGGTAATACTCAACATTCCTTTTGTTTAGAGTATGTCATCTTACTATTTATCATTTAAATGAATCAAATATGAGATGCTTGACAATGACAAAGTAGGTACGAAAGGAAAACATCATGTTCATATTCATTTCAAAAGCAACAAACAAAGAAAATTGACAAGGAATAGTTCAATAAAGAAAGCGTCATAAAGAAAGGAAAATGAATTCAATGGCTACAAATGCTCTAGATATCCAACGCATGAACTTTTCCACGTTTCTTCATCAAGGATCTTTTCGAGCATGGCTTCCTGTATAGAAGATTTCGAGCTTCTGAGAATGCCTCAAATATTGTAACCTCGCCATTCGACTCCCTGTTCAAGTCGTCTTTCTCCTTAAGTCTGAATCAACTTCATTAGGACACCTTTTTGGGTTTTCATCCTGATCAGTTTTTTATCAAGACGCCCTTTTTGGGTTTTCATCTTGACTTGGTTTTTTTAGGCATAATATTTCTTTATAGCATCTGAGTTCACTGGATTAGGTAATTCTTTACCATCCATCTTAGTGAGAATTAGAGCCCCTCCCGAGAAGGCCTTTTTTACAACATACGGCCCTTCCAAATTTGGTGATCATTTTCTTTGAAAGTCTTTTTGTATTGGGAGGATATTTCTTAGTACGAGTTCCCCTTCGCGGAATTCTCTTGGCCGCACCGTTTTATCATGGGCCGTGATCATTCTCTTTTGGTAAATCTGTCCATGACAAATTGCCTTCAAGTGTTTTCCTTCAATAAGGTTTAGCTGATCAGTTCGAGCTCGAACCCATTCTGATTCTTCCAATTTTGATTCCATCAAGACGCGTAGGGATGGGATATCAACTTCAATGGGAAAAATAGCTTCCATTTTGTAGATCAGAGAGAAAGGAGCCACTCCCGTAGATGTCCGCACAGAGGTACGGTATACATACAAAACTAATGGTAGTTTCTCGTGCCAGTCTTTATATGTCTCAGCCATTTTCCTGATAATCCTCTTAATGTTTTTGTTGGCCGCTTCAACTGCTCTGTTCATTTTCGGGCGATAGGGTGATGAATTATGATGCTTTATCTTGAATTGCTCACACTTCTTACATCATTTTGTTGTTCAGATTCAAAACATTATCTGAAATGATTCTCTCAGGCAAACCATATCGAATATGATCTCATTTTTTAGGAACCTACAGATTGCAGTCTTCGTCACATTAGCAAATGAAGCGGCTTCTACCCATTTTGTGAAGTAATCTACAACCACAAAGATGAATCGATGTCCATTAGAAGCCTTCGAAGAAATTGGCCCTATAACATCCATGCCCTACATAGAAAAAGGCCATGGAGAAGTCATGACATGAAGGGGCAAATGAGCTACATGAATTTTATAGCCGTAAAATTAACACATTTTCAGGCACTTTCGTGCGTAGCTACTGCAATCCCTTTCCATCGTCAGCCAATAATAACCAAGTCTCATAATTTGCCTAGCCATAGTGAAACCATTAGTATGCATTCCACAAATTCCTTCATGGACATCTTCAAGTATTCTTTTGGCATCAACAGCGTCCACGCATCTCAGGAGCATTTGATCTTTTCCTCTTTTGTATAGAATATTCTTGTTAAGAACAAATCCAATCGCCAATCTCCTGATTGTTCTTTTGTCATTCTTGTTTTCTTGCTCGGGATACCTTTGATTCTTGATATACTCCAAAATATCATGGAACCATGGTTGTCCAACTGGCGCATTCTCAATGCTAAAATAATGTGCAGGGACCTCATATATGCTCATTTGAAGAGGCATTATTTCAGTATATCTGTTTGCTTCGAACATTGAAGCTAAGGTGGCCAAGGCATCAGCCAATTGGTTTTCTTCTTGTGGGAGGTAGTTAAAAGTCGTTTCTTTAAATTCTTTGATCAATTCTACAACGAGATCGTGATACTTGATCAATTTCAAATCCCTTACTTCCCAATCTCTACGAATTTGATAAATCACCAATGCTGAGTCCTTGTACACGTCTAAAATTTTGATTTTCTGTTCAATAGCTGCACGAAGTCCCATGATGCAAGCTTCATATTCTGCTATATTATTGGTACATAAGAAATTCAATCTGGCAATAAGCGGGTAATAGTTCCCTTCTGGTGACAGTAAGACTACTCCTATCCCGTGTCCTAATGCATTCGATGCTCCATCAAAGCTCATCTTCCATTGTTGATCTTTTGATGATTCACTTTCTTTTTCGGAAATGCACATCAAGTCTTCATCTGGGAAATCGAATCTCAAAGACTCGTACTCTTCCATTGCTCTACTTGCCAAGAAGTCAGCTATCGTGCTTCCCTTTATTGACTTTTGGCTCACATACGCGATATCATACTTAAACAATAAGATTTGCCATCGTGCCATTCTTCCTGAGAGTGCGGGTGATTCCGTCATTTACTTTAATGGATCCAACTTTGAAATTAAACATGTATTGTCTGAGCCTCCGAACTACCCAAACCAATGCACAACAGAATTTTTCAATTGACGGGTACTTTGCCTCATACTCTGTGAACTTTTTGCTAAGGTAGTAAATTGCCTTTTCTCTTTCCCCCGACTCATCATGTTGCCCCAGTACGCAGGCCATTGAGTTTTTGAACAAGGTCAGATATATATTAAGGGTTTTTTAGGGGTCGACAGTACTAACACCGGAGGATTAGACAAATACTATTTTATCTTGTTGAAGGCCACTTGGCACTCCTCGTTCCATTCTCTCGGATTATGTTTTTGAAGGAGTCAAAAAATTAGATCACACTGGTTGGTAAGTTGAGTAATGAATCAAGCAATGTAATTCAACCTTCCTAAAAATCCTCTGACTTCTTTTTGTGTGGGCGGAGGTGGCAGTTCTTGTATGGCTTTTATCTTATCTGGATCAGCCTCAATACCTCTCTCGCTGACAATGAAACCTAGCAACTTTCCTGAGGTAGCCCCAAACGTACACTTGGCTGGGTTAAGCTTTAGCTGGAACTTTCTTAATCTTTCGAACAGCTTCCTGAGGTTCCTAACATGCTCTTTTTCTTTCCGGGAAATGGCAATCATATCATCGACATAAACTTCTATTTCTTTGTGCATCATGTCATGGAACAACATCATCATGGCCCTCTAATATGTTGCCTCAGCATTCTTCAATCCGAATGGCATCACCTTGTAGCAGAACGTTCCCCACATTGTTACGAATGTGGTTGTTTCCATATCTTCGGGAGCCATCTTTATCTGATTGTAACCCGAGAAACCATCCATGAAAGAAAACAAAGAATGTTTTGTCGTGTTATCTACTAACGTGTTGATGTGTGGCAATGAAAAATTATCCTTAGGGCTTGCTCGATTCAGATCGCGATAATACACACACATTCATACCTTGCCGTATTTTTTCTGTACTGAGACTAAGTTAGCTACCCATTCTGGATATTTAGAGACTTGTAGGAAGCCAGCATCAAATTGTTTCTTGACTTCTTCTTTTATCTTTAATAGCATTTCAGGTCTTATCCTTCTTAACTTGTACTGAACGGGTTTGCATTCAGTTTTCAATGGGAGCCTATGGTCCACCACATCTTTGTTCAACCCTGGCATGTCCTGATACGACCATGCAAATATGGCTTTTTACTCACGGAACAAGGTGATCAGATTCTGTTTGGTGTTCTCTGAAATGGAAGTCCCAATCTTCACTTCTTGCTTCTTTTCTTCATTTCCTAAGTTTACTATCTAAACAAATTCTTGATGGGGTAGAATTTGTTTGTCTTCTTGTTCTACCATTATTAGTAAGTCAGGAGACGAGACACAATCTTCAGCATTTTCCTCAGCTTCGAATTCTCCAAAATAAACAACTTTCTCAAAATCGATTTTAGGACTTGTAACAGGATTGTTCATGCCATTGATATCTGAGCACCTACAAGGTGAATGGAAAAGAAAACTATTAAGGAACATCAAAGTATTGGAATGAACAAACATAATGTTATGGAATGATATGAAATACGTGTAGGGAAAGGCTATGAGAAGAAGGAATAATTACGAAGCTAATGGAAATAAAAAGACCATGAAAAAATGCATTTTCATTAATGTTCATTGAAATGATAAAGAGCAAACAAAAGCTCTTACAAAAGGAATCCCACTATTTAGGGACACAAAAAATGAAGAATAATCATTGGGCATTACTCTGAAGAGGACTTAGAAACTACAAGAAGGATCATAGCAGTCCAATTGTTCAAAACATATCCTGAAGGACAAGGGTGTATCATTGAAACATCCTCAACTGCTTCACCCTCCTTGTCAACAACATTTATGCTAATGTTCTGAAGACCGTTTTCAATCAAAGTGCTTTGCAGATTGTCTTGCCCCTATTCTTCATTTGTTACCGCATTCATAATTCCATCAGCATGGTTAGGAAGAGGATTTTCATCCATATTACTAACGCCATCAAATCACAGAATGCCAGTATCGATGAGATCTTGAACCCTCCTTTTAAATGCAAGACAGTTTTCTGTAGAATGCCCCTAATTTCCAGCGTGATACATGCAACTAGCATTAGGATCATACCATTTTGGGTATGGGGGCTTCAAGGGTGCCATATAATATGGGGATATTAATTACTTCTCTAACAGTTTTAGGTATAACTCTCCATATGAAACGAGAATTGAGGTAAATTGAGGCTTTTCAGATTTGGGTTTCACCGGTCTTTGGTCATTTCTGGGTTGGCTTTGTATAGGCATGGTGTTTGGCGGGAACATGGTGAATGATCTTTGGTTATTCATGGCATAGACAGGATAAGGAGGAGGTGCTAGACAGTAAAGACCTTGGGGAGGAAAGTAGAAGTTTGAAGGCGCGCGATAATGAGGTCGTGGTTGGGCTGGGTATGGATTGGAGGTATAGTGGCTCTCGGTTCCAACTATATGGGTTTTTGCCTCCTTTTTCTTTACGAGTACTGCCATTTTCAAACTCTCGGGGCCTTCCATCCTCTCACTCTTGATAGCGTTTTCTATAAGCTCCCAGGATATCACAATATCCGCAAAGTCCTTCGTGGCGCTTCCTACCAACTTATCATAAAACGACGTTTTCAAAGTGTTAATGAAGAGGACTGTTATCTCCGTTTAAGTTAATGAAGGCTCCACCTGAGCCGAAATATCCCTCCATATTTGTGTATATTATTTGAAAGTCACCGTCGGCTTCTTTTTCATCATCTGCAGGGTTAGTCGATTGGGTACCATATCTGATACATGCTTGTATTGCTCACAAAATGTCAATGCTAAGTCCTTCATGATCAGATCTTTTCTCTACTGAGCTGATTATACCACCGAAGAGTCGGTCTGACCAAACTGTCTTGGAAACAGTGTATCAGTAATTTATCCTCACTTACATAGCCAATCATCTTCCGGCAGAACATGATAAGATGCGGTTTTGGACATCTCGTCCCATCATATTTTTCAAAATCTGGCACCTTGAATTTCGGGGGTAGGACCAGATCGGGTACCAAACTGAGCTCTTTGGCACTTAACGCAGAGAAGACTTCAGCACCTTCTATTATTTTAAGCCTTTCTTCCAGGATCATATACTTATCTTGAGCGTCACGATCATCAATTTTTAGCCTTGCTATTTCTACAGGATCGTCCAAATCTGGAACAATTGGATCTACTGGATTAGCCCTGGGATTCGATATGAATATCCCTTGCCCTAGATGAGCAGGTGGTGCAAGACGTTGCTCTAGGACTGTAGGTTCCTCTTACGGATATCCTCTTTAAATTGTATGGGCGTGAGGTGGAGTGACTCCTCTCGAGATCTTACCATCAAATCTCTCGCCTCTTGCTGTGACTTAGCCAACTGCTCTTGCAGCTCTGTTTGGGTCATTTTCATTCTTTTAATTTTCTCGTTGAGTTCAGCATCCATAGCTCTAGCTCTTAGACGCGTCCTATAAGAATGACGTGATTCTAGACTTGTAGTGTTGCAACTGTAGATTATGCGTAAGCCTTAGTGAATGGTTAGGGTGATATGTACATGCAATGAATGAATGACTGAATGTCAGTCATGCATAAATATGCAAAAAATAGGTGTTGATTTCAAGATAGCCCCATACTTAAGCGTTTCATTAATCAAAAGAATCCATTACAAAATATTTTGCCAATGAAGATGCCTTTAGTGTCTAAGTCCCATTGTTTTTAGATCCTAGTCAAGTCTTCGAGGTTATTCTGATGAGCATTCAAAGTCACCTGCCTGGGAAGATAGGAGATATATCCTTCCTTTAAACTGTCCCCTTTTGTCTTCTAGGTTCTCAAAGACCAGTCTCGGACTACAGCATTTTTCTCGGTTACTTGCGTTATTGACTCCTCCATCAGAAACCCGTTTTTTGGTAACCAATCTCTAATCAACACCTTTCTAATAAGATGCCTATGATGAATGATGAGAAATAAAATGAAGACAAATAACCTTGGTTAGTAATCATAACAAATATAAACAGAGGAAAAACCACGATAAATCTAACAAATTAAGCTATCTAAACATGCATTTTTTTAGGAACTAACCCACATTTTTACCCGATCATGCTTTGCGAAATAAACCTACCTCACATGCTCATCAGATAATCTACCCAATCCAAATCTATTACACAGATCTAATTCCTTCACAAAAAATGTAAATGTAAAAGAGATACAAGGTAGAGGACAATTCTCCCGTGTACTTATTTTGGTGACTATTCAACGGACGGAGGTTCGGCATGACTCTAATTGAGTGGCTCGTACGGGTCACTATATGTGGTTTCAGTTCTAGAAAGGTACTTGAATTGTCTATACTGTCACCTACAAGGCTAGTACGGAGCCTCTGTTATCACCCATCACAGGCTCGCGAGCTCAATTCGAAGGATTACATTTACTTATGCCTATGTGGAGGGACCAGTTAACTCACGAAAGCATAAGTCCTATGTAACCACTAGCCTGTGCGGAGGGACGATTTAACTCACGAAGGCGTAGCATTTACTTCCACTTAATGGACGGAGCTCGGGTAGAGAGCTCATGTTATGCAAGAATGGAAGTGCACGGTGTGTGGGGAGAAATTCACAAACCTTTTATTCTTTATTTTAGTAAAAACAAACTAAAACCGTAAAACTTAGAGCTGAACAAAAAACAAAAAAATAAAACAAGTTAGAAAATATTAATTTGAAAACCGGATGCAGATGCATGACTTTTCAAAAATAAAAATCAAGGATCACGAATAAAAATTAATTTGAACAAGGAATTTTAAAAATTTTGACAACACGCGTTTAACATCAGACTCGACTCTAAGAAAAAAAGATCCCCAGTGAAGTTGCCAGCTGTAGCGACCAAAAAATTTGCACGGACGCTAGTCAAGGCGATTATTGAAAATTTGAAAACAGATTCTCGATTTTTTTAAAAAAATGGGAGTCGCCACCGATCTTTTTTCTAGGTCTGATCGGACAGCTATTAAGTTCTCTTTTTAAAAGAATTTTTTTAATTTTCTAAAAAAAAGAGTCAATTTTATGTCCACGTTAAAAATTCAAAGAAAATTAGGGTTCGAGAGTCGGTTACGTGCGAGGAAGGTATTAGCACCCTCGCGACGCCCAAAATTGGTTCTCGTTAAACCTGCGTTGTGTTAATTTTCAAAAATACGAGTTCAATTTAATATTTAAACATGATCCAATTTAAAAAAAATGAGAATTTTGATAAATTACATATTATCGTATTATATACATTTTAAAAATGAAATTTTGATAATTTAAAAATAACCACAAAAATAAACATTTTATTTTAAAACCCGAGAATTTTTGAATTTTTTTCAATTTTTTAAAAGGGCGTATCGTATTTAACACGAACCGATGATATTCACCCAACATAGCGATGAAATCAACGACTTAGTGTCAAATCGATTCGTTGTCTTATTTATTAAATTTATTTAAATTAATAAAATAAAATAAAATAACATTAAAAATATAAATACAAAATAAAAAATGCTTAAGAAATACCAATAATATTAAAAATGAAATGTCATAAAAATACATAAACTAAATTTAAAGTGGGTTGAAAAATTACCAAAAAGCCCCAAAATTACGGACTTGAAGAACGGGATATGCGACCCGGGCTCTTTTTTTTCTTTTTTTTTTTTTTTGTTCATTGCTCATCCAGACATTGGTCGGGAGCTTGTTGGGTTGCCGCTTGTTGGCTCTTGATCGCTCGGCCTACTAGGCCTACTGAATTGGGCCTAGCTTGCTGCGTTAAATGGTCTTTGCGACGACTGCTGCAGTGGGCTTGGTCATTGGGTCATTCTGGATGGCTTCTCACGCCAATGCCTACTTTTTAAATTTTTTTCTCTTTTTCTTCTTCCATTTTTTTTTTGTGCAAGCTTCTTTGCTTGGGCACTGGGGCTCACGGGCTTGAACAGGCTGGAGTGTTGTCTGTGGGCCTATTGTAGGGATTGGGCCTGCAACTGATGGCCTGTTGCTGGTGGCCTGCTTGGGTCGGATTCGGGTTGCGCGGGTCGGGTCCGGTTGACCCAACTGTGTTTATTTTTCTTTCATTTTTTCCTTTTCTTTTTTCTTTCTTTTTTCTTTTTTCTTTCCCATTTTTCTTTCTTTTTTCTTCTTCTTCCTTTCTTTCTTCTTCTTCTTCACTTCAGGGCTCCTCTTCTGCCACTGACGTCGCTACTTTCTCCATCCGGCGGGGTCGTCGGTACTTTCCTTTTCTCCCTCTCCTCTTCTCTCTTTTTTCTTCTCTTTCCTCTCCTTTCTTTCTTTTCTTCTTTTTCTCTTTTTTCTCTTCTATTTTCAAAAACCCCAATGTTGAAGGCATCACCCCCTCGGTTCTCCGCCACCACTCGTCGCTCAACTCTCCTCCGCCCTCTGGTGGTCGTGGCTCCTCCTCCTTTTCCTGTTTTATTTTTTTCTATTCTTTGCTTGATTTTTTTGTTTTTTGTTTTATTCTTGTGACTGCCAATTTTTGGGGAGAAAGTCCCTTTTTATGTCGATTTTTTTGTAGGGAGTAGGTGGCTAGAGAGGCCATGATAAGCCTAGGACGGACGCCGAACTGTAGGTGTGCAACTTGTGCTGGCGGCTGTCAGAAGGACCAAATTGCAAACGCAACAAAACTTCTAGGGCCAAAGTGTAATTTTGGGAAAATTTGAGGTCAAATTGTAATTTTAAGAAAGTTTAAGGGTTAAAATGTAATTTTAAAAAAGTTTAGGGGTCAAAATGTAATTTTTAAAAAACATGAAATTTGACCCAGACAAAATTCAGTGATTACACTTTTGACGTTCATGGTGTGATTTACTTAAATCCTGAGTTAGTCACTAACTCATGTGCTTTGATATAAGTGGAGGCTTATGCTCTAAAGATGATTAAGCCCATAGCCGGTATGTTGGGTACATGACTCATGTATGGCATGGCTTTATTAGTAATAGTGGAATTCATAACTCAATTAAAGAGTTAATGATATCCTCTCGTTGGTATTGTATGGATTGATAAATATGGAACGTGGCCACGGATTGTTGGTTCTCAAACGAGCAATTTATCATAATAATTTGTTGACAGTGGTCATATTAGTCATTAAGAAGACACAATGGTGACAATAAGATAAAATATGATTGTATTGAGTGAACAGATTTAACTCAAAGGAATCAAAGATATCATATGAGGGTAACTCACACATGACGATGTTATTGGACAAAGCAGTTGGATGAATTGCTTTCATAAAGAGTATATAGTAAGGAGTTTTCAATCATGGTACTTCTTGTGGACTGACTCTATGATTAAATAATTATGAATTACTGGAACGATGCTTCTAGACATAATTGCATTCACTAGAGCCTAATTGTATATGTTCGATTGGTCCCTCCACTAGCTCAATAAAAGTTCGATCGGACTGCATTTAAATCAGAAGAAAATTCTACGACCTTGGGAATAATTTAATTGAGTCGATTTATTCAATGTGAAATTAAATTAAGTGGTCGTAAGAATTGTTCAACTAGAGAATTTGATTAAAGAATTTTCTTGAAAAATTAATTTGGAAAATCTAATTGATTTTTGGAAAAATTAATTTTGATCAAGTAAAATTAAATTAATCAAATCAAATATTAAAATTAATATGATATTTTTGGGAGTTAATTTTCAAGTTAGACAATTAGCCCAATTGGTAATTAAACTTGAAAATTGGACCTGAGATTGTAAATTGGGTTCGGGAGCCTAAAACCAAGATTAAGACCCAAAAACTAGTCGAACCGAGCCCGGTATGTGAAACTAGGTCGACGGTCCAACCGGTGGCTGGACTGGATCGATCGGGTTTTCATTGATCCAGACCGAACTATTATCAGCTGAACCGACTCATGGTGCCGCCATAAGGGTGCCGATGGTTGCGACAGTAGTGTCCCAGTGGCTAGCAACGATTGGTCATCGCTGCTTGAGTAGTTGAAGAGTTACACTCCTATTGGAATTCTACCGGAGAATTTGATTTTAGATTAATTATTCTCAAAATAATATTATTTTAATAGCTTAATATTAAATTTAATTTAATAATTATATTAATAGTATTTTATTAATTTAATATTAAAGTGATTATCTTAATATAAAATTTAATCTTTACATTTTATTATTTTAATAAGATTTAATATTAAATTTAATCTAATATTTATCTTGATAAATATTATATTAATTTAATATTAAAGTTATTAAATTTAATTATAGTTGAACTCTCTAAACTCTCTCTATATAAAGAGAGCCTTGGGTCATTATTTACACACACTTGAATTCAAGAGAAAGTTGTAGCGAGAAAATTCTCTGAAGAGATTATTCCAGAAAATTTTTAGAGATATTTTCTTATTTGCAACTTGACCCAAAATTGTAGAAAAATTAAAAACTTACACCACTGGTAATTTTGGTGAAATGTTTATTGATTTGAAGCGAGCCTTCACTCGGCAAACGTGAGCTTGAGGATAGTGAAGAAGACTACTCGATCGAAGCACTCAACTTAAACGAATCGAAAAGGTACAATTTTGATTAAGTGTTTATAACTTTAGATATCACAACCAAGATCTTGTTTTGAAAAAAAATTTAAAACTCTGGTTTTGTAACACCCCTAACCCTTATTTGTCATTGGAACAGGGTTACAGAGCATTACCAAACTTATAACTCAAACAATCATACATTTCATATTCATTTTTCAATAAAAAAAAGTCAATCAAATTCATTCATATAATCCCTAATACGAGCCCTCGAGGCCCAAAATAGACATTAAAAGTGGTTCGGGACTAAACCGAATACTCAGGAAATTTTTCCTAAAATTCCAAAAATTTTCTTAGAAGTAGGGGACACATGCCCATGTGGACGAAAATAGGCCATTTTAAGGCCACTTTTCTCACCCATTTTAACGTTAACCTGTACTCAACATTCACATACACCAATATATCCCAACCAAGCAATCAATACAAGCTAAAACATGTTCTCACCATGAGATAACATCACAAATATTTCTTTTACTTATACCTACCTATTTAACTCATTTCATTGATTTATCAAATTCTACTACTAATTACATGCATACGAACATTTAATATTCACAACCACAATTCAAACTATTTCATCGCCAAACCAACCCTATACATGCCATATAAACCAAAACTTACATTGCAAAAACTACCAAAAATAACTGGGTGTAGTTTGATGTGATGATTCGATCCTCCGACCTCACGCTAATCTACAAAGAATATTAAACAACACGTTTAATGAAGCTTAGTAAGTTCATAGGCCTTAAATATAAATCTTACTGAACATACTAAATAATTCATTTAGATTAAGCATTTCACAACATTTCCTGCCAATCACAACTTCGATTGATGAATTCACATAATTGAGCTCAATATCAATAACTATTTAATTTCTTTCACATTAATCCCTGTAATACTTAGCAATCCTTGCCAAATTAGAAAACGTCTTACGGATTTGAGTATATCGTTTTCTTGATGCCATAGTCCAACTATGGTCTTACACAATTGACATGGCCCTACCATGGTCTTACACTATTTCCATAACCCAGTTATGGTCTTATCATTAGGATGCCATAGCGCAGCTATAGTCTTACACGTATACATACTGCCATGGTCCAACCGTGGTCTTATGTTCAAAGTGCCATAACCCAGTTATGGTCTTTTCATTAAAATACCATAGCCCAGCTAGGGTCTTACATCCAAACATTGCCATGGTCCAATCATGGTCTTATTCATCAATTCATCTTGTGTCATGGAACGATCGTACTCAATCCTACGTTCCACTTAATTTGAACTTTTCAATTTAATTTTCATATATTTACAATAATCATATTTCAAAAACAAAAACTTGAAATAATAAATTATATCATTCATAAATTAACAATTAATCATGAAAGTTCAACCATATGAACTTACCTGGACCAACTTGTAGAATTTGTTGTAATTTAGGGACTATTTAGCTAATTTCCTCTTTCATGATTTTCTTGGGTTCTTGATCTATAATATAAAATTGTCTATTCATTAGTATCTAATTCAATTATAATTCACTTCAAAATTTATACCCTTCAATTTTTTGAAATTAACGTTTACCCTAACTTTTACAGCTTTTTACTATTTAGTCCCTTATCAATTAACTCATCAAATGAGCTAATTTTTCTCAATTAACACTTTATCTAAATATTATAAGCTATTACACAGCCTTTAATAAATATAATTTAATACTAAACCCTAAGATTTAATCTTTTCATAATTTAGTCCTAAAATCAATTTCTATTGAAATTAATTGATAAAATCTTCATATAACAAAATTAAAAATTCAAATCCATGTTAATTCATCAAAAAATCCAACACTCATCAATGGTAACTTTCAAAATTACCCATAGAATAAAAACTAATGAATTAGATAGTTGGACCTAATTGTAAAAGTCTTAAAACACAAAAATACAAGAAAAGAGCAAGAATTAAACTCATATGATGCAAAAATATGAAAAAACAGCTTAGAGGACCTTCAATGGAATTTTTTGACTGAAAATTAGAAGAAGAATAGACTAGAAAAGTTTAGAATTCAATTTATTTAAGTTAATTTCAAAAAAAATACAATTTTGCCCTTTAATCACATGATTTTTTGTTTTCTTTTCTGCTTAAGCCGCCTCATGCCTTTATTTTAGGCAAAATTTCTCCTTAAGTCCTCCTTTGTTTACCATTTATGCTATTTAATCACTTTAGCGAATTTTGCACATTTTTCAATTTAGTTCTTTTTAATTAATTAACTATCGAAACGATAAAATTTTCTAACGAAACTTTAATACTATCCTAATGAAACTTTGTAAATATTTATAAAAATATTTACGGCTCGATTTATAAAATTGAGGTCTCGATATCCCTTTTTTTTAAAAACCAATTAACCTAATAATTTCTTATAACTCAAATCACTATTTCACAAATTTTTCTAAAATCACATTTAACTCGTAAATATTTAATAATAAATTTTACGAGCTTACTCGTCAGAATTGGTGACTTCAAATCACCGTTTCTGTTACCACTGAAAATTCAGAATGTTATAGGTTTTTCCCTAAATTTATTTTTCGATGCGTTTTCCAAACCCATTTTTCCAACAATTGGTATCATGAGTCAAGTTGTGTTCTATCTATAAGTATAAACAGATAATCAAAATAAATTTCTCGTCTTCTTGAATAATTTGATTACGTAAAAAGTGAAATTCTTTAGATCTTATGCATGTTTTGAGTTATATATGAGAACGGATGTGATATTATATATTTTTTATATAATTATTTTTTTCAGATATTGTAGTTTTTAGGACTATCATCTCCATGTAGGGCTACATTTTTTAAAAATTCATAGAATTCTTGTGAGCCGAAAATGGACATAGGACTTAAATATAATTTTTCTAAAAGGAGTCCATGATGAGGAAAATATGTGATGGCGGTTGAAAATCCAAAAAATGTCTTGTGGTGAAAATTTATGTAATTTTATTTTTGCATTTATTTCTACAAATAGAACCATGGAAACCATGACTAACAATTTTATTTTAATTACCTATCTCATTAAATATATGTTTTATAATTATTTATAATATTTATATTATGTAATGTTATAACTGTGATATATATATGAGATGATCCATGATAGTACTAGCAAGAACATTTGTTTTCTTCCTATTTATTGGTTAATTTGTCCCCATTTAGTTATCTTTGGCACATATTTTAGCATTTTCAGTTCAGTAAATTGCATTTTATAACTTAGTGGATCTTAGACTATTTATCCTCAATTTTGTCATGTTTTGGTACTGATGTCGTTGCATGAGTATTTCCAGATTATGCCCAGAATTGTCGCTGCTCCTGACAACTGTCTGGATAAGAACAAAAATGTTTGAGCTGTCTAGTATGGTACAACCAACTTGTACGTACAGAGGCAGTAAGATTCTGATGAAAGGACACCTGTGTTATTTGGATAAATATTAATATTCACGTGAAAAGGAAAAAATGAGGAGGTTTTTCTTTTTGGGGGGTATTATCTTCTTCAACTTATCTTTTGAAGCTTTTCGGCTATGGCGGCTTAAGCCTCCCACAAGTGAACCGAAGTGAAAGGGATGCAGATTAGCTCTTGACGATGAGCCTTGAGTGCGACACAAGAGGGAGTTGAGATATCAAGTCGAGATTTTCTAGGAATAGTACTCTCCACTTGTTTCTTTTATATTTCTTTTTCTAAATGCTGGTGATTACTTTCTATCTCATATTTGTACGGAAGTATACATGATTTCTGGGTTAAATGTTATTTTATTCAATCTTGCTTCTACTTTTTAACCTTTGGGTTTGAATGTTTTTAGCATGGAAGTGTTATTGCGGTCACTGACACTAGAAAGTGTAGTGACAGTTTAAGCTAACAAGCATGACAACGGAAGTTGTTTGAGGATTAAAGGAATTTAATCCACTTGTTCTTAATAGTGTTCCATTGTCATCACCAGAATGTGTGGCTAATGTGCATGTTTAAGTCTTAGATTAAATATAGAAGTTAATCTTGGTAAGATATTCATTGCAATTTAATGCATCGGCAATCACCTATCCTTTTATACCTTGTGAGCACTTAGTATTCTATTGAATATTCACGTTGGTGATCCCAGTTTATCATTATCATATTTTATCTTATTTTTTTCAAGTTATTGCTTCGACAACTACTCTCACAATTTATCTCGTTTCTATCTATTTATTGCACTGACATTGATAGACAAAAGACAACCATCCTTGTGGGACCGATATCCGACAAACTCATATCTGTCTATTATACTTGCATCGACAATGTATGCTTGCACATTATTGTTGTGACGTTAAACCTCTGGTCAATCCACAGTTGATCAATTAAAATAATATGTGTGGTAATGAGAAAATACATGTGTTGTATTGTTCTATTCACTTCTTTAGGTTATTCAATAACTGTGAGAAATGTGGTAATAAGAAGGTGTAGGTCTAGGTTGGTTCTGGCTAGGAAAGACTTGGTTTTTAAGCTGTCAAATTTAACTCCCCTCTCTTTCCTGGGACCCTACTTGGTGCACGATTCACATTCACTTTTTCAGTAAATTGTTTGTTTGTGGAGAATCAAAATTGTTTGTTTTTAATGATTGATTGATTATTGCGAGTAAATGTGAATATTGTAAAATTTTCATATCATGCCATGCATATATTGGAAGCAAGTCATTTAGATTAGGTAAGAATGCCACTAAGACTATTGTATGATCATTCTTGAAATTTGGGATAAAAAACCTTGCATGTTTTTAAAATATGGAGTGGGAGAAGGTTCTTGAACAAGACTTACAACCTCCATTCATGGTCCCTAAGTGATAACATGATAAAGTTTCGACTCGGTTCCTACCCTGGCTGCACCCCAAGGTAAACTTTGTCATGTGGGTTCACTAGATAAGATTTTCTTTTAAGGACAACTAGTCATGCATAACTTTCAGAGAGATTGTCCCAAAATGACTCATAAATAAAAGAATGTTCATGATGGGTGTTGAATCAATGATTATGCACTCAAGATCATCTCTTATTAAATAGTTTCCCAAGAAACGATATTTAAGCTAGAGATGATGGTTAAGCGTTAAACCGTCATTAGTTCGCGTGGAGTCTTGAGAATTAAGATTTACGAACTGATTGGATGTCATCCATGTTATTGCTAGTTAATCATGGGACCCTAAGGCAACATAGTTGATGAGTGTGAGAATGATCGTAGTATTGAAAAAAATTTCAAGGTTTCAATACAAGACGCATGCATCATACTGCATTCTTGATATGTTGCTGAACTGAAAAATATTTGCTTAATACAAAGATAGTAATTTGTGAAATCTTTATTCTTTCAATTCAAATATGTCTCCTACTCCTCTTAGTAGCATTCTTACTGATAATAAATTAAGTGGGGATAACTTTTGAGAATGGAAACAGAACTTGCTAATAGTTCTCAACTGTGAGAAACATAAATTCGTTCTTGACGAAATGGGCCCTCCTGAAGCTCAACCTAAAAAGAGAAATCGTTGGAGAGATTTTGACTTGATTGCTCAATGTTATATGTTAGCGAGCATGAGTAGTGTGTTGCAAAAGTAACACGAGAATTTTCGTACTGCCAAAGAAAATTTAGAGGATTTGCTAGGAGGCCAAGTCGTATTGGCTCGACAATCCGCTATTACAAATTTGATGAATTCTCAACAAAAAACCGGTACTCCGGTCAAAGAACATATGCTTAAGCTTATGGGATTCTTTGTGAAAGTGGATGACAATAGGGTTAAACTAGACGTGAACACTCAAATTGAAATAGTGTTCAAATCCTTAACCAAGGAGCTTGCTAGTTTTAGGGCCGCTTACAACTTGGGGAACAACGCACTTACCTTAATTCGGCTCATGAAGGAATTGCAATCCTATAAGTTGATGTTGAATGGTGATAAGCCAGTTTAAGAGAAACCTGAAGCAAACTTAGTTGTGGACCCCTCGTCCTCTAAGAGGAAATAGAAAGCTAAGGGAAAGAAGAATCTGAATAAGTCTTCGGTTCCACCTCGTGTGGATAAGAAGACGGCTAAGAAGTCAAAAGATCCTATAAAGATCAAATGTTTCTTCTGCAATAGAAAAGGGCATTTCAATTCAAACTGGAAAAAGTATTTGGAATACTTAGCAGAAAAGGGAAAATGTATGAAACTTTTTGTAGTTTAAGCTTGCTTAGTAGAAGAATTAATTGACAATTGAGTTGTTGGTTCTTGAGCCACTAACCATGTGTGTGTTTCTTTATAGGGGTTCAGCATAACTAGAAGTCTACTTGATAGGAGCCTCTCGTTGCGAACCGAAGATGGAAGTTATGTTTCAGCTGAAGTAGTGAGATAAGTTATTTTACACTTAAATAATTTTAGGAAGATTGTTTTAAAGAATATGTTTTATGTACATAATTTAAAGAGGAATTTAATTCTGTAGCATGTTTATTTTATGATGGTTATAGCGTGACATTCAATAAATGGATTACTATTCACAGAAATCATTCTCTAATCTATAATGGATGGATGAAAAACAATCTCCACTTTATCAAAACAAATAACTATTCAATGCTTCAAACTGAAATAGTGAATAAAAAGCTTAAAACTTCTCACTCTAATGAGGGGTACTTATGGCATTTAAGACTAGGTCATATTAATTAAGAAAGAATCACTAGACTCGTGAAAGAGGGTCCCTTAAGTATACTTAAGGAAGTTAGTCTTCCACAATGTGAATTTTGCTTGAAAGGTAAAATGACTAAGAGGTCTTTTAATGCGAAAGGTACAAATGCCAACCAACCTTTAAAACTTATCTACACTGATGTATGTTGTCTCATGAGCATCAGTGGCCGAGGAAGTTACGATTATTACGTGACTTTTATCGATGACTATTCTCGATATGGATATGTGTATCTAATGCACCGCAAAAGTTCTCGAGGAATAATCCACAAATGGACGACTTTAAAGTTCAAAGTAAAGTGGTACTCGAGGAACTTTTGGGAGTGGTAGAACAATCAACAAGTTCAATTCTCAAGAAAGTTGTAGAAAAACCCGCAAATGATCAACAGCATAGGGGAATCCATCGTAGTGGGAGAGATTCTAAGAAATCGAACTTCTTCATCTATGACGGTAGTATTTATAATACGTAAGACAATCATGAGGGTGATGATCGACTCACTTACGAGGAGGCTATGAAGGACATTGATTCCAAGCTCTAGAAATAGGCCATGGATGCCGAGATGGATTCCATGAAATCCAATACGGTGTGGGAACTTGTAGACTTACCGGTTGAGATTAAACCCATAAGGTGTAAGTGGGTCTACAAGAAAAATAGAAATGTGGAAGGGGAAGTAGAAACACACAAAGCTAAACTTGTAGAGAAAGGCTACACACAGAAAAAAGGCATCGATTACGATAAAACCTTTTCTCCGGTAGCTATGCTCACGTCTATTCGTATACTCTAATCCATTGTAGCTACTCTCGATTACGAGATTTGGCAAATGGATGTTAAGACAGCATTCTTGAATGGCTATCTTGATGAGACCATTTACATGGCTCAACCCACTAGCTATGCTGTCAAAGGAAATGGACAAAAAGTTTGCAAAATACTAAGATAGATTTATGGACTTAAGCAGATGTCCCGCTCATGGAATAAAAGATTTGATCAAACTATCAAGACTTTTGGATTTGAGTAAAATGTCGATGATATTCTACTTACCGAAAATAATGTAGGAGAATTGTCATCGGTTAAACTATGGTTAGCTCAATAGTTTAGCATGAAGGACTTGGGTGAAGCTAGTTATATTCTTAAAATTCGAATCCTTATAGATTGAAAGAATAAAATGATAGCTCTATCTCAAGCTTCATACATCAATAAGGTACTATAACGTTTTGCAATGACTGATGCAAAGCCAGACGTTCAGTCAACTGCATTAGGTTTTCATCTTTCTTTATATGGCTGTCCTAAAATAGCGAAAGAAAGAGAGCATATGAGTAAGGTTCCATATGCTTCGGCAGTTGGAAACCTTATGTATGTGATGCTTTGCACACGTTCAGATATCTATTTCGTAGTAGGAATAGTTAGTTGATATCAGGAAAATCTAAGTCTCAGGCATTGGCAAGCAGTAAAGCATATATTAAGGTATCTTAAAAGAACCAAGGATTATATGCTTATGTATTATGGAGGGACCTTACTCTTGTTGGATACATAGACTTAGACTTCCAAACCAGTAAAGATTCGAGGAAATCGACATTAGAAAATGTATTCGTTCTTGGCCGTAAAATCATAGTATGGAGAAGTGTAAAACAAACTTGAACTACTGAGTCTACTATGGAAGCCGAGTATGTGGCTGCTTCTGAGGCAACGAAAGAAGCAATATGGCTTTGAAATTTTTTAAACGAACTTGAAGTTATTCCTGGTATGGAAAAAGCTAGAACACTGTATTGTGATAATAGTGTTACAATAGCTAATACTAAGGAAATGAGAAGTCACAACAGGACGAAACACATTGATCGAAAGTATCACTTGATACTAGAAGCAGTAACCGAAAGAATTGTAGATGTGATGAAAGTAACTTCTGAAAATAACCTTGCGGATTCGTTTACTAAAACACTTGTAACTAAGAGTTTTAACAAACACATCGAGGATATTGGAATATGAAACATGACACATTTACATCACTAGGGCAAGTGGGAGATTATTGAGAAATGTGCTCATATTGTAGTAAACATGTAACTATTTTCTATTTATTTGAACGATGAATAAATAAAGTTAATTTTATATTTCATTATTATGTCTTTTGTTTTTATGCCTCTTATATTTTGCATGAATAGCAAAATTGTGATAAGCAAATATTAGCTCATTGATTGTCTAAAGTTCAAACTGAAGATAAGTGGTATTGTAAAGAATGTTTACATTGTGAGAAAAATAACTTACTCCAATAGATAATCTAATTAAGTCTGTAATCCCGTAAAAGAATCAAAGTGAGCATTTGATTCAAATACTGAAAATGATTTTTATGTTATCCTCAATTCTAATTGGGGAGATGACTAGTCTTGGCTATTAAACCAATTGACTCCACGAGTAGAGACATAGATCTATTCATTGGTAGAATAATACATTGGACTGGACCTAAGATGAATTAATTTTGAATCCGTTTGTGAATTGATTCACTTGGGACGTTCATGGTGTGGTTTACCTAAATCTTGAGTTAGTCACTGACTATTCGTATGCAACTCATGTGCTTTGATATAAGTGGAGGCTTATACTCTTAAGATGATCAAGCCCATAGCCAGTATGTTGGGTACATGACTTGTGTATGGCATGACTTTACTAGAAATAATGGAATTTATAACTCAATTAAAGAGTTAATGATATCCTCTCATTGGCACTATGTAGATTGATAAATATGGAACGTGGCCACATATTTCTAGTTCTCGAACGAGCAATTTATGAGAATGATTTACTGACAACGGTCATATTAATCATTAAAAAGACACAGTAGTGACAATGATATAAAATATGATTATATTAAGTGAATGAATTTAACTCAAAGGAATCAAGGATATCATATGAGGGTAACACACACATGACGAGGTCATTGCATAAAGCAGTTGGATGAATTCCTTTCATAAAGAGTATACAGTAAGGAGTTTTCAATTATGATACTTTTTGTGGACTGACTCCATGATTAAGTAATTGCAAATTATCGGAACGATGCTTCTGGATATAATTGTAATCAGTAGAGTCTAATTGTATATGTTTGATTGGTCCCTCCATTAGCTCAATAAAAGCTCGATCAGACTGCATTTGAATCAGAAGAAAATTCTACGACTTTGGGAATAATTTAATTGATTTGATTTATTCAATGTGGAATTGAATTAGGTGGTCCTAAGAATCGTTCAACTAGATAATTTGATTAAAGAATTTTCTTGAAAAATTAATTTGGAAAATCTAAGTGATAAATATTATAGAATTTTCTTAGAAAATCTAAGAATTTTCTTGAAAAATTATCTTCATAAATATTATATTAATCTGATATTAAAGTGATTAAGTTTAATTATAGTTGAACTCTCTAAACTCTCCCTAGGAAAGCCTTAGGTCATTATTGACACTACACTTGAATTCAAAAGAAAATTGTAGAAAGAAAATTCTCTGAAGAGACTATTCCAAAAAATTTCCAGAGATATTTTTCTGATTTACAACTTGACCTAAAATTTTAGAGAAATTGCAATATTACCCCATTGGTAATTTTGGTGAAAATATTTCTAATTTGGAGCGTGCCCACACTTAGCGGACGTGAGTTTGAGGATAGCAGAGAAGACTACTCGGTCGAAGTGCTCATCCTAGAGGAATCGAAAAGGTACAATTTTGATTATTTTTTTATTAATTTAGATGTCACGATTAAGATCTTGTTGTGGAAAAATTTTTAAAAGACATTAACAGTGTTAATGTTTAGCGCAAGCATACCTAATTATAGATTAGTTTCATCCACATGTTCGCATTTGGAAGCATTATTGCTTGATTAGAAGATAGAGTAAAATCAAAATATGTCCTTCATTTTCATAATCTCTTATTTTTTGTTACAAAATTCATTATGGTGTCTATATCAACATTAGTAAAATAATTCAAATCCATTTCAGAAATATCTCATGTTCAAATCCATTTTCATAATCGCTCTTTGTATATTTCAAATTAGAGTAAAATTCTAATATAATGAGAATGACAGCGATTATTTTTAGAATGAGACAAAAAACGTACCACTTGTGGTGTAATACTCCCCTTTGCATAGTCTTAGATGATGGCTTTTGTGGGTGGATAGTTAACTAAGATTAAGGTAAGGAATGGTTGATTGGTGTTCTATCTGTCAATGTTGAAGTTTTGTAATATTTGTTGCACCATGAGTGGTGGACTATTTGATTAATCTGGTAGGTTTGTAATGATTTTGATTGAAGGGTTTGCCTTTTAGCAAAGTTTTAGGCTTCTGGTTTTGTGTTTTGGCGTGGTCATCATGGGCACCCACCAATTAGTGTTTTCTCTTGGTAAGATGTGTAATAGATCCTTCTGTTAGTATACGTCAGTAGTAGATTGTGGGATTATAGACCCGATTGCTTTCTGCTTGAACACATGTGTTTACGATTCAATTTTAGTCAAGAACTTGTTAAAATACAATTAGGAATTAACTAAAGTTTAACGATGACTTCATTTTGTGATAATCCTAGAATGATTATGTTAGCCACAATAGAGTATGAGTTAGTTTTGCATGTTAGCCACGTGTAAGTTGTGAGAGAGTTATGTGAGCTATATTTATATCAGTGAAACTTTTGTAGTAGGGGTTCTTCTTCCCTCTTCTCTTGCTCTGTTATACTCTAATATCTTGCTTAAGGAAGAGTTTTTTGTTGGAGAGGAATCAAGAAGTGATTGATTAGTAACAAAGGGTTGTACGTGTAGCAATAATGATAGTAAAACAAACCTCGTTGGCATGGAACAAGTTTCTTTTGTGATAAACAACTAACGTGTAAGTTGTGTAGCAATAATGATAGTAAAACAAACCTGGTCAACAAGTTTGTTTTTCTCTTATCTGAGTTTTCTTCTATCTTATCTGAGTTGTGTAGCTTAAAGTTTAGGTGGACTAAATGGCATGGAACCTTGTGAATCTATTGTGTGTAATCTTTAGTGTGTGCATGTTTCTGGCATGAAATGGATACGACTTCCTTGATATATAAACTCAGTATCCAAAGATGAAGAGCCACTGGTAGGGAATGTTACTTGCAAACTAGAATGACAGATGTGATGGACCACTAGTAGGACATGCTAGTTGCTAACTAGGTGGGAGTGCATGATAGACCACTGGTAGGACATGTTAGTGTTTAACTAGGTTGGCGTGTATGTTGGCCCACTGGTAAGACATGTTAGTTGTTAACCAGGTTGGCAGTCGATGTTAGAGTCTGCCTGGAAATGTTATCTGCCATGGTTAAGTATTCGCCAATGATATGGGAGTGTCTGCCCGAATGTCTCGGCGTGTAGAGTCGGTGTATTAGTCTATGTGCATGAGTTTATAGTTGTAATATCATTCTTGCTTTTTTATTTCGTCTAAAGGGCTAAGTCTTTTCTTTTCTAGAACTCACTAAGTTCTTATGAACTTACCCCTATTTTCTTTTCCTCTTTTCAAGGTGGTACTCTACCGTAGGTTTTGGAAATGACTTAGCTAGAAAGAGCGACCTCTACAGTGAGCTTCGCTTGTGTTTGTTTTGTAACATGCATATGATCTTTGGGGGTGGCATGTTTTTTTTTATTTTGAATCTAAATTTGTAATAAACTACATTTGATCTAAATACAGTTTTATTTGAATTTTACCCCTTGAAGGATTGAATGAATTTTATAAATTATGTTATGTAAAGTGTTTTCTGCTTGTATGCGTTAAACTTTTTATATGTTATGACCACATCCAGAAATATTGTATTTTCAAAAGAAAGATTTTCAACTGAAAGTTTAAAACTCAATTGTGTATACATTATGGCGTATACCAGTTTGGTTACTTGTGTTTTCAAAATTATTTTCTAAGTTATCACCCAATTCAATTGTTAAGCTTAGGAATTAAGTTCAAGTTTGCTTTCTGTGTAACACCTTAGTCGACCTTTGGGGATTAAGGTGTTACAAGTTGGTATCAAAGCCTAGGTCGAGTCGATTCTTGAAAAAATTGAAGGCTGATTCACGCCCTAATATGCATGTTACATGTTTCTAGCTAGTCTCTTATAGTTGCTAAATTGTGTTTTTGTATGTAGTTTATGATGTTTTCAAATTTACGTGATGTCATTGATAAACAATTGGAGAGAAATAATCTTCAATCTCATGGTTTAGAACCTTCGATTGATTTAAGAGCAACTGGTAATACTGCGAAAGATGTGTTTTTAAGATGATTGAGCGATGGTATGATCAATTTATGGGAACCACTAATATGCCTTCACCTCAGTCTCAGTCAGAAGTTATACCACAAGGACAGACTGCTCCAGCTGTGCCAAATGCAAATCAGTTTCGAGGAGACCATGTGAGGGAGATACACAGGCGTTGTGCTAAGCAATTTTAGGGGATGAAGATGATGATCCTACAGTAGTAGAGCAATAGTTATGTCGCTTGGGAAGAGTATTTGCACAACTGAATCATACACTAGAGGATAGTTTGTTATGTGTTGTTTCTATATTGAGAGGTGAGTCTTATCAATGGTGGGGAACTTTAGTAAGTGTAACATTAGAAGAACTCGTATATTAAGATTTCTTTGTAACAAAATTCATAGACAAATATATGAATCCGATGTATGTAAAGCAGATGAAGAATGAATTTTTCTATCTTAGACAAGGGCAAATGTCAATAATGGAATATGAGTGAGAGTTTGTCAGACTTATCCAATATGTAAGGGATATTTTCTAGATCGAAAAAGCTTTGTGTGACAAGTTTGAAAGGGGCTTAAGAGATGAAATTAGTGCTTTGGTACTAGCTTTAGAAGTTTAGAGTTTAGCAGCTATGATAGCTAAGGCTCACAAGATGAAAACGATTGTACATTTTAAAAGTAAAAGCCAAGAAGGAGAGAGAAGTGAACATGAGAATGTTGAACCATTTCCTATTACAAGTTTTAAGAAGCCTAATGATGTGAGAAACTCCTCTTATAATTCAACAAAGTAGTCTTAAGTGATGAAAAGTCGTAGTGATAATGGTGAACATTGAACTACATCTAAGATGAGTTCTGTTGGATTGAAAAAGATGAAGACTCTTGTCTGTAATACTTGTAGAAGGAACCATGTGGCAATTTGTTGGAATGCGAAGAAAGTCTGTTATGAATGTGGTCACCGAATCATTTGGTACGAAATTGTCCATCAAGAATTGGATGCTAACATGATTGAACAACCAAGTATTTAGTAAGAGTCAAAGTGATATGATAATAAGGACTGTTGGGAGATTGAACTTTGCCCTAGGAGCTTCAAGTAGAAATTATGCTAAGACCCGTTCGAGAGTATCAGCCAGTGTTTGTGATTTGAGAAATCAAGATGATGTTGTGCTTGATAGTAAGAATTTCGTGGGCGAAATTCCATTTATGGTGGAAGAGTTGTAACACTCCACCCGGCATAGTCTTAGAGTCCTCCTGGAAATGTTATTCGCCGTGGTTAAGTGTTCGCCAATGATATTGGAGTACCTGTCTGAATGTCTCGGTGTGTAAAGTTGGTGTATTAGTCTATGTGCATGAGTTTACAGTTGTAATATCATTCTTACTTTTGTATTTCATATAAAGGATTGAGTGTTTTGTTTACAAGAACTCACTAAGTTCTTATGAACTTACCCCTCTTTTCTTTTCCCCTCTTCTAGGTGGTATTCTACAATAGGTTGTGGAAAGGACTTAGCCAGAAAGAGCGACCTCTACAGTGAGCTTCGCCTATGTTTGTTTTGTAACATGCATATGATCTTCGGGGGTGGCATGTATTTTTGTTTGAATTTGAATCTATAATAAAGTACCTTTTATCTAACTACAGTTTTATTTGAAAATTACCCCTTCAAGGATTGAATGAATTTTATGAATTATGTTATGTAAAGTGTTTTTTGCTTGTATATGCTAACATTTTTATATGTTATGACCACATCCAGAAATACTATATTTTCAAATGAAAGATTTGCAATTGAAAGTTTAAAACTCAACTGCATATACATTATGGCATATACCAAATTGGTTACTTGTGTTTTCGAAATTATTTTCTGAGTTATCACCTAGTTCAATTATTAAGCATAGGAACTAAGTTTAAGTTTGCTTGCCGTGTAAAACCTTAGTTGACCTTTAAGGATTGGGGTGTTACACATGGTACTGGACTAATGCCCAAATGTCATTATAGAAAGAGAAGGATGAATCAAATCCATGTTCAAGTGTGAACGTTTATCCTTGAAGTTCTAAGAATAATTTTTCAGCTTCCCCATTTTAAATTTTTTCCTTGTTATACACCGGAGACGAAGGGGGTTCTAGTTGGGATTTAATTCTTTTTGTGCCTTTTGGAGCCATATTACCAATTTTCCTCAAGTTTTAAGCAAACAAAAATTCTCAAATTCAAAAAAGAAAATGTTCTAACCAACTACCCTTACCAGTTAACAATCTCAAACCAATTAATGAGTAGCCTTCAACTATTTAAATATACATGCAAACATCAATTCTAATATCAAATACTATGGGCAATCAACAAATTATAAGTGTGAAAATAACCCAATGTAATCATGTAACACAAATTTTGCAAAAATATATTAAAATACTCTAAAGTTAAGAGATTGAAACCCTTAACCTCAATAGTTGCTGAAGATGAAGGCGAATATTGATCATCACTTTGATGCTTCATGTTTCCAACTTGAAGAAGAAATAAAGTGCAAAAAATTTCCATGTTAGTCCAGATTTTTGGGGAAAAGGATGAAGTTTAAGCCCTAGAATGAGAGAAACGAGAAAAGGAAATGTTTTTAGGGGTTTTGAGAATTGAAAACTGAAATAATTAGATAAATGAGGCTTAAAACCGACTGTTAAAATATTAAAAATGCATCAGATTACGAATTTAAAAATGACAATTTAAGTCAGTTAAATGCATTTTAGGACTTAAAATTAAGCTCTGGGAAGTTTTTTGCACTTTGGAACACAACTAGACACTTTAGTGTCGATACTTTAACAAAATTATCGATAGTTAGGGAAAAGTATCAGTACCTCACTAAAAGTATTGATACCATCAAGAATTTAAAATAACCTGCATTGTGTTCTAAAAACACATTTGGGCAAAACTTTTCAAAAATAAATTCTCTCCACAAAAAAAAAAAAAACTCTCAAAACCTAACTTTCAAAATTCTCAAAATATTTCATCATCCAATTCTTCAAAATCTTCTATCAAAACACCCTACATTTCCATCTCACTAAGGATTCAACAAGTTTTGCTTTGGTTTTTCATCCTTTCAAAATCATTCTAAGGTAAAAATTTTACTCTCTTTGATTTCAAAAATTTTGATTTGATTACGATAAAATCTTGGTTGAATCTTGTTATTTAGGATTATTTGAAACCTATACATTCTATTTTTGTTGTAGGAGGTTGCTTAAACCTAAAATTTTCTTGAAATTGTTTTTTCAAAACTTTTGCCTACTAAGTGTTCAACAAAATTCCCAAACAAACTTTATAGGTTGTTTAGTGTGTTTTAGGATTCTAGTTTGTAATCATGCCTCTTAAGAAACGTTCTCATGTTGAAACCTCATTCTCTAATCCCTCTAGCCCGAGATGAATGTTTTGAACTCCCATGGAGGGAGCTCGTTTAAATACATATTTTTCTTCCCGAAAGATCAATGTTTCTCGTCCTCTTGATCTCGAACTTTTAACTAGTTTTAACTTTGCATATCTTCAAACTTTAAATGATTAGAATTGGATCAACTTTTTCAAAATTGGCTCTAACACCAATGGCAATCTTTTTCTAGCATTTTATTCAAATTCCTTGCTCGAACATGACTCGTCGGGTGAGACAGTTGTTGTGATAATTTTTTTTTTTATTTTGAACACTTCAATTCATCTCACCTTAGAAATTTTTGGTGATTTTTTAAAATTACCACCCGGTGGTAAGACAAAAAAAAAAGCCCTTTTAACCTGGCCTTAGTTATTCCGAGCTCTAATACTTCCGAGCTCAATGTCCATGATTGTTTTCTTCATTTGGTTCATACATGAATTTTGCGCCCGATTTCAAAACATGTTATAATTCGATCCAATGATTATTCGTGGATTGAAAGTTTTCAAACTAATAGGCAACCTGACCTTGCCTTGATTATACTTAATAATATCAATAAGGTCATTGGCAAAGAGCTTAGTAGCTCTATAACCTTACCTTTTTTAACCTACCTGTCGTACATCTGTAAATACCTCAAAATCCCTACTAGATGCGACCCTCCTTTGGCCACACTTACACCTCTAAGTTTTGGTGCCCTTAGGCATGTCAGCTACAAGAAGGATCCCCGCACCGGTCAATGGGTTAAGGGTGCTCAACTTGAACTCCATAAGGATTAAAATGAAGATGTTGGCGACAATCTCGATCCAGTTCCACCTCAAGAGCAAGTTCCTCCTTCTGCGTTTGCTCCACTGCAAGATCAAAACTTCTCAGTTGACACTCTAGCTATACTTGGAGCAATTGGCTCCCTGAGATATGACATTAGAGGCTTAGATGCTATCATGACTTTGATGGAGGGGCATATAGCTTATATTATGTCTCAATTCCCTCCATCACAATCACCTCAAGATGATTAGGCTACATTTCACATTTTAATGCATTTTCATTCCATACTTTGACTCATATGACTTATCTCCTATTTCTATGTGACTACACTTTCATGCTTATCTAGCATGCTAAGATACTTTATTGTTGATTATCATATTTCAAGTTAAATCTTTGTCCTTAATTGCTTATATATCATTGAACCAACCACTTCATTTTCCTCTTAAGCTTTATTTGTTTATTTTTATATAACAAAAGAAGGGAGAAAGAAAGGTAAATTGGTTGATAATATCTCTTTAATCTTAACAATTTTGTGACCAGTTTTCAAAAAGAAAACGAGCATTTAATTGAAATTGAATTTTAGAAAGCGAGTATCCTATTCAAAACAAATTTACCAAAATATTTTGTCATATAAAAAAAGGAGAGATTGTTAAACTAAGTTTTATTTGATAAAATATTTTGATATAATAAAGATAATGTTTTGAATAAAATCATTTTTGAACAAAACTTTATGAAGCTCAAAATAAAATCTATCTTCAAATGCTTTGAAAATTACTTTGAACACTTAGAAAATATTTTGGACTTCAAAACCTTTCAAACATTTTTTAAAACAAGTGAAAAATTGCTCCCTAACACTTACAAAACTGTTTTAAGCTTGAAGTTCATAAATTTTGAGAAAAAATGAAAAGTATCAATACTTATAATTAAGTATTAATACCTATACATTTTTATTGATACCCATGCCTAGTATCGATACGAAATTGCCATTCGGAATTTTTGTGAAAAGTAAAAATATCGATACTTATCATTAAGTATTGATATCGTCATATTTTTATCGAAACCTTTTCTAGTATCGATACAAAATTGGCATTCTTACTTTGAGGGAAAATTGAGAAAAAGTTTTAAGTATCGATACTTGCAATTAAGTATCGATACCTATAAAAAATTTATCGATACCCTCCTTTGGTATTGATATCATTTTAAGGTTCAATATTTTGAAAATTATACAAGAAATTACCCGAGTATTGATACCAAAAAAAAAGTATCTATATCTTTAATCAAGTATCGATAAATTCCTCCAGATATCTATGTGAAAAAAGGCCGATAGTCACTAAATTGAACATTAAATTCCATAAGTATTGATACCCATCAAAAGGTATTAATACCTGTTTTTGAAGGTGACATGAATGCGCTGGTTTTTGCATCCCAACGACTCTATTCAATTCTACAACAACCACAACTGTTGGAAATCAATTTGGGATTATTAATACAACAAAAGAGAGTAAAAAGATAAATAAAAAAAATTCATCCTATCAACCTTTGTGCTTAAATTGGCAAACATCCAAATCTCAAGTGTATCCACGTGTGAGCATTTATAGTTTTCTATCATCTCAAGTGTTTTCTTTGTGTTAGTGCTTAATCGGCAAGCATCCTAATCTTGTAATGATTGTTTTTTTGTTTGTTTTTTTATTTTCTCTTTTGAGAGAGTTTGTATCTTAAGATTTGGGTAGAAATCTTAGGGGAGTTGTAAGGTTAAACCTTATCTTCAATGGTTCATCAAATTAGAGAATTTGGGAAAATCCTTAATTGTGGAAAGTCAATGTAGTGGAGTAGGCAATTGGAGTTGAACCACTCTAAATTCTTGTGTTCATTGTTTCATATTTGTTCTTTTGCTTCCACAAATTTTTAAAAGGCCAATTCACCCCCTTTTGGCTATTTTGGTTAATTGATCGAGCTAACAACCATATAATCAAAAGAAATTTAGGTTTGTGGACAATTATTAAAGATTATTTAAGTTGATTTCATTAATGATAATCTACAAACATAAAATAAAATTTTAAATTTTAGAAGAAGATTAAATTAATTAGTTTCAATATTGTAGAAACAAATCTGTTGAGCTATCAAGAGATAATTTTTTCAACAATTTATTTAATTGATTTTGAGATTTTGAGATTTAAATTCTCAAGATTGAAAAAAAAGAAGGAAATATAAAACTTTCTGAATGGGGGTAAACAAGTACACTTTGATGTTTTTTATTGTATTGTTTTAGTTTCTACCACTTTTTATTTTAATCTTTAAATATTTACCCATATCAGCACTTAAAATAAAGAAGATATTTTTGGGGTGACCAAAATGAAAACAATCTAAAAGTTGGATGACCATAATGAAAGTGTAAATATGGTGTGGCATGTATAGTCAACTGTCGTTAGAGATTTAATGTCAGGGTAAATAAAATGAAAGTGTTCTTTAATGGAGGTGGCAGAATTGCAAGGATTTTTTTTTTGTGACCAAAATGAAAGCACCATAAAAGTTAGGTGAGCAATTGGGTATTTACCTAGAAGAAGAACAAGAAGAAGTGGGCAACCTTTTCTCCGATGGAGACAATGCTAAAGTATATCTTGAAGAAGACTGACCACAAATAGAAACAATGTTGGTTTTGGAGAACTATTTCGCGATGTTTTAGGGCTTTACTCGACAATCTGAGCGATGAAGAAATAGCCACCGAGGAGAGAAGTGACATAGCTTAAACTTAAGTCGGATAAATGGACATTAATGGAGATTGAATGAGCGACAATTCACGGCTTTAACTTTAGATTTGGAGAAATTCGGGTTAGATTCAAGAAAAAGGCCATATTCAAGTTAAAAGGAAACAAGCAAACCCTAACACCTCTTTAGTTCATCGCCGCCACCTCCTTATTCAAGTGTGTCTCTTAGATTGTTAGAATAAGGAGGTGGCGGCAAGGAACTAAAGAAGTGTTAGGGTTAAAAGAAGAGCGCTTTTAGCTTCTTCTTATAGAAAAGAAGATGAAAAATGAGAGAAAAAAATAGTAAAAGCGGGGGGGGGGGGGGAGAAAAGAAACGGTGGAAAAGAAGGTAACATTGTAGAAACAAGTGAAACAAAAAATAAAAAGTAAAATTTGAAAATTTGAGAAGTTGTTCTTCAATTCTTGGAAACTTTGGGTTGTATTTTCTTCTCAATCCCTTCATTCTTAAGTTTAATTTGTTTAAATTCATATCACATCATATATTACAATCAATTTTTTTATAAATATGTTTGTATTGTAAAATAAAAAGCATTATAGTGTTATTGGACATTAAATATATTAGTGTTTATGAATAGTTTATACATGCATGTATTTATATTTACAATCATGATATAATTACCGTACAAGTTAAAGTGTATAAAATTATAAACCATTAAATATAATGATTAAACTTATACATGCATGTATTAATTACTTTATTCTTTAGTTTCAATACTTAAATTTATAAATCTGATTTACAATGAGAAGTTGAAGTATTATTAATGAACTATTATTATTTTTAATTTATACAAAACGTCTCATTAATTTTTTTATAAATCCCCATTTATTTAAATTTCTTATCATTATATATATTAAAATTATCATTATAATTTAATTACTCAAGAAATAATAGTTAAAAGTTATAAAAAATTAATTTAAATAATATTTTATTTATCCTTAAAATATAGTTCAAAGTTTGAATTTCAAATATAAAGATAAATCATATTTATCTTAATATTTGCATAAAATTAAATAAAATTAAAATATTTAAACATGCACCATCAATCTATGTATATCTAATTTTGATTAAAAATTATTTCAAATATTTGATTAATTTTAACATTTATGTTATTTATCTTAACATTTTTATTATTTAATTTAAGTTTAAGATGATTAGATATATAAATTTTATTTCCTCCATCGTTCGAGGATATTTTTGGTGACGACCCCGAGCCTCAACATTCAACACGGTCTGGAACGTCCTCATACCACCCGGAGCTTGATTCGGAAGCACGTACACCTACCATTAAGGATATTTTTCCATCGGGACCTCCGGTCACACAATACCCATTAACTCCCGATTATGGTGTATATAATTATACTACTTTTCTAAGTACACCGGACAAGACACAGGAGGCCGAACCAAGCAATTATCAAACGCCTCAACAAGGTGCACTGCATTACCGACGGAGGCATTCGGACCGTTACACACCAGCGCCGAAGACGTCGTCGAGATCACGATAATTTTAATTTTTATCTATAAATATTTACTTTATTTTTTAATTTTTCTATTTTTAATTTTAATTTAATTTCTCTAAAATAATTATTTTTGAATAAATGACTTGAACAAAAATTTTAATTAAATTTATAGACACAATAAAATACAAAAATTCTACAATATTAATACAAAAATATAAAATTCAAACAAAATAATACGCACTAAATTAAATTTAAACACCCAACAAACTACAAACAGATGTCTAAAATTAATATATGAAAATTTTAAATTCAAACTACATATAATATGATTAAATTAAATTTACGATACAAAAAAATACAAACATTCTAAGAAATTAATACGAAAATATAAAAATGAAACATTAAATCCTAAACAACTATATTAAATTTACAGATATAAAAATACAAACATTCTAAGAAATTAATACACGAAAATATAAAAATGATACCTTAAATCCTAAACAACTACATTAAATTTATAGATATAAAAAAAATAAAAACACTCTAAAGAAATAATACAATTATTTTGAATAGTAGTTTCTTCACAATTAGTCGTCTTCTACTTGAATCAGGTCTACGTTGCATCAGTACCTCACTTATAAGTTGCGGAATAAACGCTATTGCACCATAGATAATGTTCATCTGCGTTGGACATCTCAGTTAGCCATCTATGGCACAGAAAGTCATCCAACCCTTAATGGCATAACCTTTGGGGCAGATATGGCAATATATAATTCAACTCCATTAAAACATGACAATATATAATTCAACCCTGAAACTCGGTTGTACAATACGAAAAACTCCCATCTACAATCCACTACAAAATACTCTTTTGATGATAGACTACAAAACACTCTCATTTTGATGGCTCTCTCAAAAAAACATTTCTCATCCATTTACACTATCAGAACCCAAACCACCCACTATATATAGGGTTTGGTGTCGGCCATCTGTGTTCCAAAATAAGAAAAAAATAATTTTTTAATGTGATAAAGTTGGTGCTGGCCATCGTTGTCCCAAAACCAAAAAAAAAAAAAAATTGATACCCAAAAAAGGTGGTGCCAGCCATCAGTGTTCCAAAGAAAAAAAAATTACATTGGGAGGAAAAAAAGATACTTGGTGCCGGCCATTACATGGCCAGCACTCAAAAAAATTTAACTAGTGCTGACCATTAGTGTAACAAAGTAAAAAAAATTGTACTGGGACACGAAAAAAGTACTTGATGCCAACTATCTACTGGCCAGCACCAAATTTGTTTTTTTTACCTCTGGTGTCGGACATTACATGGCCAGAACCAAAATTTTTTTTAAATATTGATATTTTTGTATATCAGTATGATACGATTTTAAAAAAATACCCTGGTGCCGGCCATTGGGTTCCCAAAGTCAAAAAAATCATTATTTTAAAGCCTGACAGAATCATCAGGCAATCATGGGGTCAAAACACTATGTAATGCCGCCCATTGGGTTCCCAAAACCCTAATTTACTGTTCATTTTAGGTCATTTAGGCGATTGTTTTTAAATTTGGGTAATTTTTATAAATATAAAAAAATTTAAGTTAGATTGGTAAAATAGCCTAATATTACCTAGGTTTATTTCTTGACATACTTTTTTTTTTTGAAAATATTCTTAAAATACTTATGTTTCTTACTTTATATAACATAAATATGTAGGGGTGAGCAAAATTCGATTCGACTCGAAAAAATCGAAAAAAATTCGAATTTCGAGTTAAACGAATCGAGTTATTCGAGTTAATCGAGTTATTCGAATCAACTCGAATTTTTTTCAAATTTCGAGTTCGAATCGAGTTGGGTTTTCGAATTCAAATAATTCGAATAATTCGAATGTCAAACTATAATATTTTACATTTTTATCCCAAACTCCCAAACTTTTTTACTTTTCCCTTAAAACTTTTGCTCCTTCCCACTTTCCCCCAAAAACTTTTACTCCCCTCCCAACCCCCCAATCTACCCAAAATTCATTTCCCACCAAAATTTTACTCTCCCATTTATTTTTTCTCAAAATTTTACTCCCAAAAACGCTCAAAATATTTTATTTTTCCCCAAAATTTTTACTCCCTCCCACTTTTTCCCTAAAACTTTTATTTCCTTCCCATCCCACCTCTCATCTACCCCAAACCCTCCCCCCTCCAATTTTTTTTTAATATTTTCCCTCCAAAATTTTACTCCCCTGTTTACTTTCCCTCAAACTTTTATTCCCCAAAACTTTTTATTTTCCCCTAAACTTTTACTTCTCACCCTTTACTCTCAAATAAAAAATTAAAATTATCCAAAATAAAAAATCACTAAACATAAATAGTAATAATTTTATTTATATCTACTATTTATATTATTAAATTAAATTTCACATTTTATATTATTTATATTATTGAATTGTTTAGTCATATTTAATATTTATATTAAAATTGAATTATTAATTATGCCATAAAATATTTGTGTTAAAATTTTATATTTGTATCAATTTCACATTTTATTTTTAAAATAACTTTTATTAAAAATCACATTTTACATTTAATATATTATTTAATTCTAAAATACACAGTGATAAGAATCAAGATAATTGAAACAACTAAGCAAGCAAAGAAGCTAACCAGTATATAAAAATTAATAAATAAATTATGAGGTGTTGAAAGTTAATAAAAATTTAATTAAGGTGGACAAATTTTATTACGATGGGTGGCAGTAGTTATAAGTACCTAAAATTATTTTTTAAAATTTAACTCGAACAAATAGATTCGATTCGAATTCCATCTCACTTGATTCGATTCGAGAAAATTTCAAATAAAATTAGGATGATAAAATGAGATTCAAAAACTCGATTAACTCGAAAATTTTTGATTCGATTTGATTCGATTCGATCGAATACTCACCCCTATATATATATATATATATGTATTGTGGGTTTTAGGAATAGGAATATCCTCAGTAGTATCGAGTGAGTGAAGGAGTATTGTCTAGAAAATTTATGTCAACTCAGACAGGCAGCCGCAGCAGTTAAAAGTGTCAAGAATTGTTCGTTCGTTATGATCATTAATTAGGAAATCATGTGGCTCTTTTGTCTCGATTGTTGTCTTTTTTTACTTTTCATTTTTCTTTATTGAATCAGTCCTTGACAGCCAATTCACGGTTTATTCCACCAAAATAATAATAATAATAATAATAATAATAATAATAATAATAATAATAATAATAATAATAAAGTATGCCAACAGTCTAATTTTACTTCAAAACTTATCCTTTAAAACTTTTACTGCTGCCTGACAAATGTTGTGTAATCATTAATAAATCCAAGAAGTGAGTGATAAATTCGATTGTGTATATGTTTCATGTATTTTTACGTTGGTTATACAAATATAAATGGTATACTGCTAGTAACTATTTTTATTCCAAAATAATTTTAAAAATTGACGTATATATTTTTAATATTATATTTTATCTATAAGATATTTGTCAACTCCTACTTTATTAACAATATATTATATATTTTTCAAAGTATACAATATAAATTATTAAAATTTTAAATATCAAAATTTTAAATTGTAACCTATTGAGTGTTTACGTTCTTCAAATATAGCATAAATTCAAATTATCATTGTATAGAAAAACATACTTATATTAAATGTCATATATATTAATTACATTTAGTTACCCTATTTAAGAAACGTTTGTTATGTTTTTATCATATCTGGAGAGCAGGACTCGTGACACTGCCGGTTGCCAGCCCATGCAATTAAAGAAGGAAAATTAAAGACAAAAAGACAACAAAAGAAACAAAACCCATTGTTCCACAGCCCATGACCGCCCCATGCAAGACAATGTCTGAGAATTGAAAAAACCAAAGGAGGAAAAAAAAAAAAAGGCGCTAAATTGAAGGACACAGGTTTACCAATACAAAGCAGAAGTAAAATTTTAAGCATATAATTTATTTTAAAACGTCACTAATATTTTACGTACCTTTGTACTGTGTTATTTTTCACTGAAAATCCCTACATCCTACAAACAACGACGCTTGATTGTTGTTGTTGCTGATGCCGTGGCTGTTGGTCAGTGAAAGTGTGAAACCCCTTCTCCGCTCATGCTTCAAATTTTGCATTGCTCAGCCGATGCAGATTTTTCGAGTAGTTCAATAGTTCATGTAGATTTTCTATTTTAAAAACTGTGGTCAAATGTTTTGAACCGATCGATGAGATGAGCTAAAGGTTCTTACTTATTAGGAAAGAAGCGTTAATCTATTGTTGTTGATAGCGCTGCTGTGAAAGCAATACTACGGTCGTTGAAACTTGAAGTAGCATGTTACTGAGAGTTTTGTACCGAGCGATGAGAGAAGGGATGTTGAGGTGATTTGATGGGCCTTAGATTCTTCCACAGCCGCCGTTTTCGTTGTTGAAATTGAAGGCATCAGAGAGACTAGCAAGTAGTATTTATGTTGTCTGCGTTGGCATCGATGCTGCTTTTTTGTGTTAAATTTGTTATCTTGCAGCAGGAAACTGCATTAGCCCTAGGAATGATTTTGGTGTTTCGCAACAATCATTGTTCAAGTTATGTTGTTCAGAAACGATTTTCTTAGTCCCCAATACTATACATTTTGTTCTGAAATATACTTCACCCATTAATGCCGAAAAGAGGCGAACCAAATCTGATGTCATTATTGGACCACATAATAAGCACAATTTGTCTATTTCCTTCTTGATTTTCCAATAAAAACGTATCTAAAGTCAACCCTAACCCAATCTTCCTTTTGAATCACATTTAACTTCGCTCATGATTCGTTAATTTAGTTGCGCTGGCTCACAAATACATAGAGCAGATGAATTTGTGTTTTAAAAATCTAAAAAGAAAGAGAAATTAAAAATAAATTAACATTAAAAAATAATTAGTTTGCAAATATGATAAATCAATTTGGATTAAGGTTCATTGTAACAACAATTAGAACGAAAACAGACAGTGTAAAAAATAGGAGCAGAAAAGAATTGACGCAATCGATCTTTATTAACTTAGTTCAGACACAACGGTCTTACGTTTGTAGAGTCCCGCCCATTGATTGATTTTATTCAACAATTGTTCAGACCACCTATTTACTTAAACTCAATTTACCCTTACACAAAGAAGTAATTGTAGCCCCAAAATAACCATAAGAACAAAGCAAAATTGTCAACAAAGACACTCCAAAACTTCTCTTGATGTGCGGCACAAAATAGCCTATTTATACGTCTTTTCAAGTGATCAATAAACAGGGTTTTGATAGACTTTAAGATCTTATTTAAAAGTTGAAATTATCCCATTAATTATCTCGAGTATTTATCAAATAAAAGTCTTCGTAAATCAATCTTCTAACAGCTCCAAAACTCCCTTAATAGATAATAAGAATTTCATGCTTATCCAATCACTTCAAGCAATTCGGTTGGGAGTCTTAAAATTCTAATCGAACCATGTTTTGTGTTTTGTCAAATATGCCGCACCCAGGTGGACCGAACACAACACAAACAAAACCTATTCACAGCCCAATTCGATGGCCCAAGTAGAGAAACAATTTCATTATAACATGACATGGAACGAGCATCAACAACTTTCCCAACAAATACAATCAATTTATAACTGTTCAGCTCCAACTGCCTCCTTCCATTTTTGTAGCACCCCACATCCACCTGATCGTCAGGTCCGAATGTGAAGCACCACATTCGTTGCCGAAGTAACATGGACTAGCTTTTCTTTTATAATCAATTCAAAACATCAAACATTTGACATATTATATAAACTATTCATTTCAACCATAAAGCAATTAAAGCATTCAAATACTTTAAAATTAATTGAAAACAAGGTCAATGATATTGATTAAAAACAACTAGAACTAGTTCTCATTCAACATCAACACAATATCCTAATGTTATCACACTTTACAAAACATTCAAATTGTTTAAAATCAACTTCAAGTCATTTAAAACATTTTTATATCATTTTTAATTGAGTTCTAGGTGTTTGGGGATGATCGGGACCTAATTCGGGTCTTTGAGGAATCAAAACAAGTCAAAACAAGGGAGGAACCTTGTTCTAACATGCTTGTATCTAGACTTCTACCGATAGAATGCTATTGTTCAATTGGCTACTAACTTACTTGTAGTGATACATTTGACCACTTGTATCGGTAGAAGTTTGCCAAGACCCAAAAATACACTAGTTTGACCCAAAACAATCCCATATCATATCCAAACATTATAAGACATGTTTACAAATTTCTAAACACAATTTTGAGCATATTTAATGCCTTAAATCACCTATTTACAAGTATGATCACAACCTTATTAACATCAAGCATCAATTTCACTTTTTCGACATGCAAGCATTATATCAAATATGATCTAAACATAACATATTAGACAAGCAAAACCATGTATCTCTATAACTAGTAAACATATATTTGATGGAAAAATTCGATTTAGAAAACGATTTTCTATCACAATAGGAAAATTAAAATTTGCAAACTAAATCAACTTGTGATATTTATTGCAATGAACTTTTTTTCCTAAAAAATTCCTGTTCTTTGAGCAAGATAGATCCTAAATGTTTCTGACTTCCAACCGAACGACCTTCTTTGCTATTCCCGTACCATGAATTTCTTCTAATGTGGGCTCAAAAAATTACGAATCAGACATGGAACTAGAAATGATTTATCACTTTCAGTGGGAAACTAATTCTTTATCAATAGTAATGGTAGAATTGCAATTCTCAGAAAATAGAATTTATACTTAAAAAATAAATTCTCTCTACTTTCTGGTAGAATAACAATATCTCAAAGTTATGTATAACTTATGTTGTATGTTAATAGCTCTACTAGTGTCATCTATTTATAGGGAGAGATAGGAGAACCCTAGTTGAATTAGTAAAACACAAGTAATATTTATTTAATAGAAAATTAGTCTTTTGGTCTAACTAGAAGAGGGTGGTGACACACCCTAGTTAAATACACTAGGGTTGCCGCCCTTCACATGTAATACGAAGGGAATTAGGCCTCTCCTATATTAGGTCCTACATAAATGTGCTTCATGGACTTTTAACCCAACGCTTTATAATTTAATCCAACCTAATATATGTTTTTTTCTATTTCTCAAAATAAATATTATTTATTGATCTCTCGCAATTCTTTATAACAGATTAAACCTTTTTTTGTACTTAATAAGCTCATTAGAAAGCAATTTTGTTACGTTTTTAATTAGTTTTCATCTTTAGCACTTTGGTAATAAAATGAGCAATTTAAACATTTTACATGACCTTGTGGGCCGAAATAGGCTTAAAGGTAGACTAATATGTTCGGTGAGTGTGGAGGACATCCTTTAAGGGCAGAAAGATAGTAGACTACTCCCCTATGTTGCAACATAGAGCTGGGATGTCGTAACACAACAAGCAAAATACCCAAGGAGCAATCCGCCATCAGTATTGCGACACCAAAGTGACGTGGCCACTTAATGAAGCAAGGGTGTTTTCGTCCGCACAACATACTTTAATGAAGATTAGTTAGTCATTTTAAGTCAAGAATGAGCTACTAAACCTAGGCCTATAAATACTATTGCTCATAACAATTTAAGGGACTCTTGACCTCCTAGTTATTTTCACCTTCATCCTTAGTTTAGGTTTTTACTTGTAGTTTTTATTTCTATTCTTGTTTTGTTCTTCGAGAGATCTAGATTGTGTATTCATCAGATTTTTTAAGGATTTTTTTCATTGTTCAATATATATATTAGGATCTTTCTCATCTTTTCATTTGTATTGCAAATGTCTACATTTCAATTCCAATCTATTGTGTGTGTTAGGTCCATGAGTAACTAATCTATTAGGGAGATTAACAAGTGGATGTGGGATTAGTTGGCGACTATGTAGGGTTTCTTAACGAGTTGGTTGGTTGGGAATGGAAAAAATTAAACCTTAGGATTGACAACCCTAGGAAGTCATGTAGGTAAATATGAACTCGAAACCGGTATGGTTGGAACGACGAAAATGTAAAAGTATACACAATCTCAACAAGTAATAAAGTGACAAGTAAATGTTGAGTTATCATACCTACAGGGACTGTAAAAAAGAATATTTATGAAATTAATGTTCAAACACTTTGGTGATAGAAAATATTTTGGTTTAAAGATGATTAAAAACTAAGGGTTAAAAATAAGTAAAAAAATTTAAAAATAAAAAGGTTCTAATGCACGATTTCAAATAAGGTTTAATCAAGATGATATAATTGTGTTGGATTAATTACATTCCTTAAACTTAGAATTATTAAACTTATGTTTATACTGCTATGAACAAATTCACGGCAACTCGGTAATTTGCTAACTACTGCTCATACATACTTATTAAATTAATCAATCTCTTGAACATTTTTCAATGTCAATCCAAATGATTAATCAATCTTCACAAGTATATAAAGATCAAGTGAAGTAACGGAGTATTTCTACCTTGAAACAGTTTAATCACAATAATCCTGCAAGTTATGCAAGGCATATGTATCGCCAAATACAATGCTAAATTAACTTCAGCTACCTTAGAAGAATAAATATGCACTGATTAAGTATTGTGTCGATTAATTACAATTTCAATACGATTTAATTATTAATTCATTAGTTATCTAACAATTAATATTGCAAGAATATCTTAGGCATGATTTTACTTAATCAAGCATCTTACCGAGGCCTATAACACCACAAACACCATTTCAATAATTCAAGCAAGAAAAATATAATCAACCCAACACATATTAAATTCAATCTAGATTGATTAAAATAACCATTTCAATAGCATAAATATTCATAAACATGTTTGTCAAAACAACAGCGAAATTTAAAGAGATAGGGAACAAGAAGCAAATCCAGTGTTTCTCTGTGGCTTGACTGATTTCTCTGTTCTTTATTCTCCGTTGTCCTCGGCTATCAAGGTGGCTTATGTACACTTTAATTGTTGCTAAACAATGGCTGATGAGGACCTCTTTCCCAAGAGAAGAAATCAACACTAGAACAAAAGGGAAAATGGGAAGGAAAAGTTGAGAGAAAGTGAGAGAGGAGAAGAGAGAATGAGAGTGTGAGGGATGTGTTGAATGATCAGCAAGGGGTGGCTTTTATAGCTGATTGTGGCTGCTAAAAATAGAAAATTTCATCAGCCAAAGTGACCCCCCCTTGGCCAGCCACACACATGGCAAAGTTGAGAGATTCAACTTTGCTAAAAATAGCCTGGGGCAAATCCATAAAGCCACATTTTTTGGAAGGGTTTGAATGCAAGGTTGAAAGTTCTTCTAGGGCTTCTTTGAAAGCTTATTTAGTCAGCTAAAATGCTGATTTGGGTCAGCATATGGACGGTTCTGGGCAGCCCAATTTGTGGCTGGTTCGGTTCACTAGATTCGGTCCAACCAATGCGGTTCAACTGGACTCTTTTTTCCATAATTAATTAATTATAATTTATTTAGCCCAAATTAAATTGGGAATAAATTAAAATTAATTGTATTATGAATTAACACACATTTTTGGACCATCTCAGGCTAGAAATAAATTTTCATTGATGCTTCAAATTGCTTCTCGATTTTATTCTTCGAGCATTGTCTATCGAGCCAATTTTCGCCCTTCGTGCGAATCTGTTGAAAATAGTCAAAATTAATCAAAATTAACTATAAAATTAATTAAAATTCATCATGTTCATATTTTTAACATAATTTAATTATTTTATAATATTTAATTATTTTTCAACAAGAATTTAACCGAAATAGCATGATTTTAAGTTAAAAAGGCATGTAAAAACACATAAATTTTCATGTTTTCACACTACCAAACTTAATTCATTGCTCGTCCCGAGTAATGCACAAATTTGGAAAGAATTTTCTCGGAAACAATTTTTAAAAAACTCCTTCAGAACAACATTCTTCCCAAAATCATGAAATCAATATACTTATGCTCAAAAATAAGAAATTTGATAATTATGCTACTCAAGTATATATATCGTTCAAATTAATCTCAACAATTACTACAATAGCAAAATTAGAATAAATGTTTCTTAATAAAGACACGTTAATCCCTACCAATTTGATTTTAATCCCTTATTCAAAATTAAACTGCAATTATTAAGCTTAACTGATGTCTTCTTATGTTGAACAAAGCAATTTCTCTCCACTAATGTAGGTAACATTGGAACTTTGAATCAATAGGTCTTTAACAAGGTTGTAACGTGGCTGGGCTTAGGGGTAGGTAAAAGATAGATAATTTTAGGTTAAAAAAACCTTAAACTCAGCTTGTATCAGACCTTTCGAAATAATTACCTTTAATACATCAACTTTTCTTTCCTTTTCACATGCTCTTTAGTGCAATTTACTTCAAGTACATATGCTTTTTTTTCGAGTATTTTACTGCATATACTACAATTTTTAGAGCATTTCATACTTCTTTGCAACTCCCCCAAACTTATTTTCAAAGAATACTCTGAATAGTACTGAGTCTAGTGTTTGAGACATTTTTAAGATAATTAAGAAAAGTGATGGCTAACTTTGTAAGGGTTTAAATAAAATTAGGCCATAAAGTCTCAAAGTTGGGTTTTAAAGGATAAAAATTTCATCATGGTTGGCTTGAAAGGCTCAAGTGGTCCAAACAATAGTTGCCTAAATCATTTTCAACGTTCCATGCTTCCTAGGATTTCGCCTCAAGAAACTACTAAGTCAATTCTGAAGACTTAAACTTTCAAGCATGCATAACTTTCCTAAAGAACTAAAATATTACGGTATGATTTGCATGCTTTATTAGAAATACATTTCATGTCATTATTAAGCTAACATAACAATTTATTGAAATAATAAAACTTTATTCATACTTAAATTTAGCATACTCAACAAAATTCAAATTTATTGAACAAAAATATATCATATTCATAATTAAAAGAAAAATTTTATTCTGAGTGGAAATAATTTCAATTTTCAGTGCCCCCAACTTAAAATGAACAATGTCCTCATTGTTTAAAGTGAATAGATACTATACACCAGGTAGGATACCAGAAAAGAGGAGGTGAGTCAATTTGACTGCTTAAGTACCAAACTCTTCCTAGATCCAATCCTAGACATGTATATACCTATTGCCACACTTTAGACTTTACTACTTGTCCATATTTACTTTTGATTCCCATCTCTTATTTTATTGTGCAGAAATAAAAAAAATCCTAATTAATCCTAATTCTAAGCTAAGTTGATAAAAATTAATATATAAATTATAAATAATATAATTATATATTAAATTTTATCAAATTATTAATAATATTAAATATATTTATTCTAGATGCTTTTTGAAAATATTCACAAAGAAAGACACCTAGTTTTTCTTATTGTTTATGAAAAGAGTGACTAAATTTCAAAAATAATTCAATTAAGTCCCCAGACTTAATGAAAATTTAAAATTGAGTTGCAAAATTAAAACTTCGATCAAAGTTGACCCTTTTATTTGAAACTAAAAATTTATTTTTCCATTTAGGGGATAATTTCTTGGAAAATTATGTCAAAATAAATTCCCAGGAAAGATTGGAAGGGTTACAAACGGTCCTGCTTAAGTTCCAATCTCCTAGACAGAATTTATTTAAACATACTTTACTCGAAAATATACCCTAAATCATTTATTCAAAAAGAAAAACAAAAAATTAGGTATTTGATAAAATGAATGAGATTTTATCCCGTTCAATTATATCTCCCCAATAATGTTTCAGGCGCTGATCATTAACTCGAAAATACCTCCCTTACCTTGGAGTTCAACAACTCCGTATTGATAGACTTGGGGAATCGTAAATGGACCGGACCAACATGATTTTAGCTTACCTGGAAAGAACTTTCTGGAATTGAACAACAAGAGTTGCTGACCTGCTTCAAATTCTTGAACTCGAATGTGGTTGTCATTCCATTTCTTGAGTCTTTCTTTAAGTCATTTTGCATTTTCATATGAGAACATTTGGAACTCTTCTAGCTCATTGAGTTGGCACATCCGTTTCTCTTTCGCAAGCTTAGGATCTAAATTAAGCTGTTGAAGAGCCCAATAAGCTTTGTGCTCTAACTCCAATGCTAGATGATAGGCTTTCCCAAAGACCAACCTATAGGGTGACATCCCTAACGATGTCTTGTATGCTGTTCTGTAAGCTCATAAAGCATCATCTAATCTTGTTGACCAATCTCGTTGGTTCGGGCAGACTACCTTCTCAAGTATGCCTTTGATCTCCTTATTTACCAGTTCAGCTTGCCCATTTGTCTGCGGATGGTAAGTTGTTGCAACCTTGTGTTTCACTCCGTGCTTGTCTAATAACCATTTTAACTACTTGTCACAAAGTGGGATCCTTCATCACTGATGATAGCTCTTGGGGTTCCAAACCTTGTGAACACATGCTTCTGTAGAAACTTCATCACAACCTTAGCATCGTTTTTCAGATATGACTCAGTCTCGACCCACTTAGACACATAGTCTACTGCTACTAGTATGCACTTGTGACCGCAAGACGGAGGAAAAGGACCAAGAAAGTCAATACCCCATACATCAAACAACTCTACCTCAATGATGTTTTTTCGAGCCATTTCATTTTTGTTGGTGACATTTCCAACCCTTTGACATCGATCATAGCTCTTCACGTAAGCATATGCATCCTTGAATAGTGTTGGCCAAAAGAATTTGGCTTGCAATACTCTGGCTGCTGTTCGTGTACCTCCAAAGTGTCCCCCACTTGGAGCTGAGTGACAGTGGTATCACTACAGCAAAATAGACTTTTAGCGGTGTTTTTTTAGGCCTTTAGCGGCGCTTTTAAGTGCCACTAAAAGTATTAGAAAGCGCCGCAAAAAGTGCCGCTATAGACATCGCCGCTAAATTTAGCGGCGTTTATGTGAAAAAACGTCGTTAAAGACCATGACCTTTAACGACGCTTTTATCACAAACGCCGCTAAAGGTCATGGTCCTTAACGACGCTTGTCACAAACGCCACTAAATGTCATGAACTTTAGCGACGCTTTTGTCACAAACGCATGTCCTTTAGCGGCGCATTTGTCACAAACGCCGCTATAGAACAAACCTTTAGCGACGCTTCTTGCAAAAACACCGTTAAAAACATAACATTTTAAAAAATTATTTTAATAAAATAATATTTATTTTTATGATAAATATTATATTATGTTTTATCTTTTAAATTTGAAATTTAAATATACTTTTAAGGATAAATAAAAAAATTATTTATATTAAAATTTCTATGAAAATTTTAACTTTAAAACTAAATATAAAAATTAATGAATTTAGTTTTAGAATTTAAAATAATAAATTAATAACACAATTAAAATCCAAAAGTTAGAACTCAAGTTGTCATAAATATTAAAGTAAAAATAAAAATTTAGAATCAAAACTAAAATAAATAATACCTATGAGAAACAGACTGACTAGTTGAACCTGCCTATGACTATACACATTGCAAGGTGATAAAAAATACAATGCATTTTCTTAATCAAGTAAATCTTGGTAATAAAAGATATAATACATTAACTTAATCAAGGAAACCTTCTAATGAACTCAAAGCTCTGATAAGCGTGGAATGATCAGTAAACCATAAACCTTAAAATAAAACGTAACATTTATAACAATATTTAAACCTTAAAATAAACCACGGGGCTCGCATTCCATTTGTAACATAACATTCAACAAATGCTAATTCACAAGCTTGCATGAATAGTGGTTACTATCTTAACTTATTCTTTGCAATACCTCGTCACAGCTAGAAGGAATTCAACTTCCCTGTAAATCTACGAGTGATTAATTTTAAGAGTAAAAACAATTGAGCATGTCAGCTTTGATAAGAGTGGAATGATTGGTAAACCATCAAGTTCAAGTTCAAGTTCAAATACAAATGTATTTTTATGGAAAGATGAATAAGAGTTTCAAATTGGACTCACCGATTCAATCCTGGCCATTTCAACCATATAACTCCAGGGCCTTTCCTGCAAAATTTATGTTAAAAGAATTATTAACACTAAAACAAATAGATATTCAGATGAATCATGTGTTACGAGACCCGATTCCTCACAAAGTTAACATAAGTTTTATCACTTAAAAACGTGGTAAAAAAAAACACCAAGAGAAGCACACACTTGTTGCAGTTCAGCAGCTTTCATTAGGAGCATTAAATCCCCATATGAATGAGATGTTTGTACAACATTGAGAGCATTTGCCATAGCTTGACCGGTCTGCCGACAAACATACGACTTAGTCAATAATCTAGAAAACCCAACACTACATATTTTAAATAGTCTAATAAAATTTTTAATTTTTCAGTATTATTAAAGTAGAAATGAAATTATTCTAATAAAGATGTTATTATATAGTACTGTTTCCCTAATTCCTCTAGCCACTTCTAATATTATTTATGGTTAATGAGCTTCAATAGACAATTTTAACGCTCTCCATTAGATTTAAATAAATTCTTGATGAAGAAAACTCTTCTAAAAGAACACAATTTTTGTAAAAGATAGATTTGTCGACAAGTTGGGTGCAGTTAAATTGGTTGGGATTAAATCGAGAAAAAAAAGTTTATTTACCATAACATTCTAGTTTCATATTTATTCCTAGCTATCTTAAAATTCAGAATATAATGATGTGCAACAATTGATAAAAATAAATTTACTATCTTTGAACAATTCTATGAAATTCTCACTTGTATAAACTCAAACATATCAAAGATATATGTAAGTAGTAATCAAAACTTACCCTCCAAACAAGATAAAACCTATAAGTATATAAGCTTCATTACATGTTACCTTGGAGGAGCGGACATGTTTCAAGGATGGCTCTAGTTGCTGCTTAAGCTGCTCAAGCTCCTTTGAGTTCAATAGACCCAAGTCTTCACCAAGGAGATTCCTGTTGAATCAAAGGACCAAACCAGATTGCACATAAAATTGCTCTTATTCAAATACTTTTAGTAATTACAATCATGGAGTAAGTTGAGTATACAATTTTAAGACACAATCTATCAAGCGATGCAGGGTGTGGACATATCTTGTAACTCATGATCAAAGAATTAAAGTCACCGCCATAGTAGTTTCAACTCAAAAGTGTCGACATGATTATGTATTTGACATAGGCATTTCCAATGTTTTCCCTTTATACTTGGAACCACAGAACATTATACAAAATATCTATGCTTTGAGATCTCCAATATGTATCAAGGGTGAGCAAAACAAAATAAGAACCACTCTCGGTTCCATAGTATATGTGCTATTCGCTTTATTCTTTATGGAACATCTTCTTCGCCTAAGTTTCATGACTCTGCTGCAATATAACGCCTTTTCGATTATAGAACATATTATATAATAAATCAAGAAACCAAAAAAGGCAGTAATTGCAATTTGTAAAAATCAAATCAAGCAATTTTCACGATTTAAGTTCACAATTACCATTAAGCCTTTTATCATTCAAGCATGTAAAAAAACCAGACCAATATTAAGCTAAACTAGATCAATACTAAGCTAAACATATATATATATATATACATATAAACACATAAAAATAAGTAAATAAATGGTAAGTTGTGATTATTTACCTTCAGAAATGGCATCCATGCCCTTGGCCTTAGATGAATGGGAAGCATCACGGTTATCATCGATAACCTCCACAGAAGGGTCTCCCATCTATGAGCACCAAAAACAACACAATGAGAAATAACTTGAAATAAATTAAACCAAAAATTAATAGAAAGATAAGAAATTAATAGAAATTAATACCTTCACAACATATAAAGACCCTCAGGCAAATGCTTTCCTTCCTTTATACAATCATCTTTAACTTCTTAGCAAGCTCATATTTCCTTCCTTCAAATCTCCAACATTTTTGGATCAATGGCAGCAGCAAATAAAACAAAATGAAGCTTCATCGAGCATAAGCTCAGAAAACAGCAAGCAAAAACAATAAAAAGAAAAATGAAAGACTAAGAACAGCAAGTAACCGATAAAGTGATTCAATTTTTTTATTGAAACTTTGAAATACAAGATGTTACAAAAATAGTATGACAGTTACCTAACATATGTAACTGCTCCCATCAGTTTTAGCAAGTTGCAATACAAAATAATACAAATTAAAGAGCTGAATAATTCAACCATTACATCTATCAAATTCAAATACTAACAACTCTAAGGTCTAGTTACATTCAAGCTTTGATAGCATTACAAAATAATCAAAAGTAAACAAAAAAACCAAGTTGCTTCTGGTCTTGCTCGATTTCTGGTCTGCTGCAGCTGCTAGTCTGCTTCTTGGCCTATTGTTACATTGCAATCCATGTTCAACACTCCTCCTTGGACTGTAGGCAACAAACACTAACTGATTCTCTAAGAGATTCAAATCTCATAGTACCAAGAGGCTTTGTCAAAATATCAGCCAATTGGCCTTGTGAGCTACGATGTGCAAGACTTGCATCCTTTGATTGCACTGCCTCTCGAACAAAATAGAATTTGAGTTTAAAATGTTTTGTTTTACCATGAAAAACAACATTTTTGGAGATAGCTATTGCTGATTGATTATCAACCATAATCTCAGTAGGCTCAAATTGTTCCTCATTCAAATCACACAACAATTTTCTAAGCCAAATAGCCTGACTTACTGCTCCAGCTGCTGCTATGTACTCTGCCTCAGCAGTTGATTGGGCAACTGTTTGTTGCTTTTCAGAGCTCCAACAGAAAGCTCTCGAACCAAGTGTAAAAAGGTAGCCCGAGGTACTCCTCATATCATCAATTGAACCTCCCCGGTCATTGTCTGAATAGCCAGTCAATTTTAGCTTACTCCTTGACTTGAACATCACTTCAAACTTCAAGGTTCCTTTTACATACCTGAGGATTCTCTTTGCTATCTTTAAATGTGATGTATTGCAGCTATGCATGAAACGAGATACCAGACTCACAGAATGCATAAGATCAGGCCTTGTTGTTGTTAAGTAAAGCAAACATCCAATTAGACTCCTACACTCCATTTCATCTACTTTTTCTTCATTTCCATAGCTGCTTAATTTCTGTCCTGTGATTAGAGGTGTACTCACTGGTTTGCAAATTTCCATGTGGAATTTAGTAAGTATTTTCAGGGCAAATGCATGTTGGCTGATGAAAATACCCTGACCAATCTGACTCACCTTCATACCAAGGAAATAACTCATAATTCCCAAATTTGTCATATCGAACATGACTTGCATTTTCTCCTTGAACTCTTGAATCAGCTCAATTTTGCTCTAGTAACAAACAAATCATCCACATATATTGACACTATCAACAGTGTCTCATCTTTGGACCTTTTCACAAACAAAATTGGTTCACTCAAGCTCTTCTCAAAATTGAGTTTAGACAGATGCTCATCAATTCTGTCATACCAGGCTCGAGGAGCCTGTTTCAAACCATAAAGTGCCTTCTTCAGCCTATAAACCTTGTCCTCCTTTCCTTGAACTTTAAATCCATCAGGTTGTTCTACATAGATTTCCTCTTTAAGGAAGCCATTCAGGAAAGCTAACTTGACATCAAGCTGGTGGACCTTCCACTGTTTCTGTGCAGCCAAGGCAAACAATAAATTTATAGTGTCCAGCTTGCTACTAGAGCAAAAGTTTCCTCAAAATCAATGCCAAATTGTTGGCTGTACCCTTTCACCACAAGCCTTGCCTTGTGCTTGTTCAGAGAGCCATCTGCATTGAACTTAGCCTTGTAAACCCACTTGACACCAATGACCTTCTTCTGTTCAGGTCTGTCCACTAGATCCCAAGTGTCATTCTTGTGGATCATATCGATTTTAGCCTCCATACCTTTCTTCCAAATCTTGCTTCTAGCAGCCTCTTCATAGCTTGAATGTTTAGCAATGGCTACATTGCATCTCAGATAGAGATCAGTAATGGACCTGGTCCCTCTCACAGGAGCATCATCAACATTGGCATTACTGACTTCACTTTCTGCCAATTCTAGGTTGCTATCACCTTTCTCTTCTTCAAACTGACTTGTATCTGAATCATCAAAGTTCCAAAACCTTGTTTCATCAAATTTAACATCCCTACTTACCAAAATCTTCTTGGTCGAGGGATCAAATATTCTGTAGCCCTTCTTACAGCTACTATAGCCAACAAATATGCCAGTAATTGACCTCTTCTCAAGTTTGGTCCTTCTTTCTGCTGGTACAAGTACATAACATATGCAGCCAAACAATTTTAAGTGTGAGACAACAGGTTTGAGACCATACTATGCTTCAAAAGGGGTCTTGTCCTTCACAGTATGTGTTGGCAGCCTATTGAGCAAGTATACTGAAGTATTGACACCTTCAGCCCAAAAGATGCCTGGAAGCTTGCTTTGGAACAACAAGCACCTGGTCATGTTCATCACTGTCCTGTTCTTCCTCTCACTCACTCCATTTTGCTGAGGAGTGTACACTGTAGTCAGCTGATGATGGATTTCAGCATGCTCACATAGCTTCTAGAATTTTTCAGATAGGTATTCTGAACCATTGTCTGTTCTTAAGGCCTTAATCTTGCAGCCTGCTTGATTTTCTGCCCAAGCCTTAAACTTTGCAAACATTTCAAACACTTCTGACTTCTGTTTCATGAAGTAAACCCAGTAAAATCTGGTCAGATCATTGACAAACGATATAAAGTACTTACTGCCATTCAATGGAGATGTCCTCATTGGTCCACAGACATCTGAGTGCACCAACTCAAGTCTGTCTCGAGCCCTCCATGCCTGGTTAGCTGAAAAGGGCAACCTAGCCTGTGTACCAAGCTGACACACCTCACAAACTGATTCACTTGCATTAACCTTTACCATGTCCTTTGTCATGCTCATTTTGTGCAGCAAATCGAGTGACTTGAGATTAACAAGGCCAAACCTTTTGTGCCAAAGATCAGTATTGTCAACTGAGCTTGTATAGGCATTTTTCTCAAGCTGAGTCACATCCAGCATGAAGCATTTGTCTGCCATAGGTGCTGAGACTATCTCCCTACCATGAGCATCACTTATAACACAAGAATCATTCTTGAAAACTAGAGAATAACCTTTCTTGACTAACTGGCCTACACTAAGCAGGTTCTGATCAATTTCAGGCACATAAAGCACATCTGAGATAACTTTGTTACCTGATCCAGTGTTGATCACAACATTACCTCTGCCCTTTGCTTCAATCAAGTTGCCATTACCTATCTTGACTTTCGAGACATAGCCCTTGTCAAGATCCTTGAATAGGCTCTCATCAGCAGCCATGTGGTGTGAGTAACCACTATCTACAAGCCAACTACATTTGCTGTTGACTGCAAAACATGAAGTAGTGAACACATGCTCCTCCTGAGCTTGCATATCCTCAGTAGTCTTAGCTTGTATTGGCTCTGCTTCAGCCTTCTTATGATTTCTACAAATCTTCACATGATGTCCATACTGCTTACAGCTTTTGCACTGTATGTTTGGTCTGGTCCAGCAAAATTTCTCCAGGTGATTGGTCTTCTTGCAGTGAATGCATGGTGGAAACCTCCTTCTGCCTGCTTCTCTGTTAGCTTCTTTCTTTTCTTTATCCCTTCTTTCAAACCAAGGTTTCTTAGCTTTTTGACTTGAGATAGAACCTTATCTGGCTCTTGCTTGAAAATATCCTTCAAGGTTCTCCTCCTGTCTGCTAGCCCTCCTCTGCTCAAATGCATAGAGAGAATTAACCAATTCAGACAAGGAAATGGTTGTAAGGTCCCTCGAGTCCTCCAGTGAGGAGATTTTTTATTCAAACCTCTCTGGAAGAGTGGTAATCACCTTCTCAACCACTCTACTGTCATTAAAATCCTCTCCTAGGAGTCTTATGCTATTAACAGTTGCCATAATTCTATCAGAATACTGTTTAATAGTTTCTGACTCATTCATCTTTATGTTTTCAAACTCCCTTCTCAGGTTGATGACTTGTTGCTGCCTGGTCTTGTCTGATCCCATAAACTCCTCTTTCAGCCTGTCCCATGCCTACTTAGGAGAGTCACAGGCCGTAATGTGAGTGAAGGTAACATCAGACACACCATTCTGCAGACATGCCATAGCTTTGTGCTTCTTGGCTCGTTCCTCACCATGTTGTCTGTTCTGAGCAATAGTAGGATTTGCTCTTAATGGTGGTGGCTCGACATCACTTTCAACTGCACTCCAGAGGTCAAGTGCTTGGAGATATGTCTTCATCTTGACAACCCAAATATGGTAGTTGTCTCCAGCAAAAACTGGTGGCGGAGGAGGTGCAAAACTCATGCTGCTGAAACTGACTTTGCAAACATGATTCTAAATTGGTTTCGAAAACTAAAACTTAAACAACAGAGGTCCTCAAAGATAGGAGGCTCTGATTACCATTTTTTGGATCAATGGCAGCAGCAAATAAAACAAAATGAAGCTTCACCGAGCATAAGCTCAGAAAACAACAAGCAAAAACAATGAAAAGAAAAATGAAATACTAAGAACAACAAGTAACCGATGAAGTGATTCAATTTTTTATTGAAACTTTGAAATATAAGATGTTACAAAAATAGTATGACAATTACCTAACATATGTAACTGCTCCCATCAGTTTTAGCAAGTTACAATACAAAATAATACAAATTAAAGAGCTGAATAATTTAGCCATTACATCTATCAAATTCAAATCCTAACAACTCTAAGGTCTAGTTACATTCAAGCTTTGATAGCATTACAAAATAATCAAAAGTAAACAAAAGAACCAAGTTGCTTCTGGTCCTGCTCGAATTCTGGTATGCTGCAGCTGCTAGTCTGCTTCTTGGCCTATTGTTGCATTGCAGTCCATGTTCAACAAACATACCTAAATTCCAAATAAATTTAGTTTTCCTCAGTTTCCTTTTAATTGTTTTTTTTAAAGTACTAAAGAAAAGGAAACAAACCAAATCAGTGGTTGATTGAGTCAAACAGCCGATATAACTGACACCGACAACAAATAGAAGCTTGATTAGGTTGAACCACTAAAGCCGTGGTATCCACTCACTGTTTCCACCACTATTCCATCTTCTTTTTCTTTTTCCTCTAGTCCTTTAGTCTTTTAGATGAATTTATTTTTCACAGAAAATTATGTTTGTGAACCGGGAAAATGGAGATTTTAAAAGTTTTCGAAGAGGGAAAAGTAAATAACAGGGCTCAAAGAACAATAATATATTCAACATTGCGAGCTGTTAAATACAAACAAGTAGTGGCCAATTACCCTATTGAAGATGAATCTAGAACTTTTTTATTACAAAGATTGACAACTCTACCTCCGACTTCGGTAATGCTAAACCCTAATCTGGAAACACCTGATACTTCAATGATTCTTTTACTCGTAAGCAGATTGGAGAGGGTAAAATCCGATGAGGTCGCTCTTAACGCCGTGGAGACCGAATCGCAGCGCGTCGTTCTGGACTCCTCCAATTTCATGTCGAATGGTCTTTGATACCTTCATTTTCCTCTTCTTTTTTTCTTTTTGAATATAATCGCTTCTTGTTAAAATTTTCTTTTGGGATTCTTTTCATAATGTCGCAGGGAGGGAGGGAGGGAGGGAGGGAGGGAGGGAGAGAAAGCAAGAGAGGTGATGTGTTTGCAAAGTTAAGAGTTTTAGGGGGGAAAATTAGGGGTTTCACCGGGGGGAATTTGGGGATAAAATGGCGGGACTTTTTTAAAGTAAAATTATTCTTTGCGGCGTTTATTATAAAAACGCCGCTATTGCTTACTTTTTGCAGCGTTTTTTTAAAATCATTTCATTTTGATTAAAACAACGTCGTTTTACTCTGCTAGAAATCTCTTATTTTGTCTGTTAAAAATTATTAGTTAAGTGATTTTATAAAACATTTATTATTACTATTTTTTATAAATTAGATTTTTATAAAAAAACCAAGTTATTAAGTTAGAAAACAAATGATTAAATGGCTGTAATTAATTGTTAAGTTAGAATTATCCAATATAAGCAATCAATCTCTCACATATCAAACTTCTATTAAAGATTAAGACGTTAATCATGATTTTATATTATTCCTTTCCGATCTAATCTCCATTTTATTAGAGATATTTCTTCTTAACTAAAATATAACTATTTTGCTAGATCTAATTAAATTTAAATATAAAATAATTTTTATTGTTTTAAACAATGAAATGGGTGATTTGGGTAAAACGAGCTTGAAGTTGGAAAAGTTTTTAAAATATGTATTAATTTGTCTATGTTTAAAATTTTAATAAATGAAAATATATATTGTAAAATGAGACGTCATAGTTAAATGAGGTTATATCAATATGGTCCCTCCATTACTAAAATCATTAATTTAATAGTTAAATGAGACGTCAAGCCTTAAGTTGCATAGCTTAAAATGAAAATTTTAAAAATATTGTAAAAATCTTATTAAAAAAGGGATATCCTCAGGAGCGAATAAGAATGAAAATTAACCTGTACTTATTAAAACATTGTGAAACTATTTAATGTCAAATTCTTTGAAAATATTTAAAACTCAAGATTACTATTTTATTATTCCTCATCAAATATAATGCAACTTTAACAGTTTTAAATACACCGAAATGATTTTGAAGAACCAAATCTTCACACGATTTTGAATAACCAAATTAATATTACCTATTTTAAAATTATATAAGAAATTAATTAATATAAATTAGAAAACACTAGTTAATCTAAACCCTAAACCTTAAAATCCTAAACCATAAAACCCTAAACCCTTAACACATAACCTCTAAACCTTAAACCCCAGCCTTTAAACCGTAAACCATAAATCATAACCCCTAAACCCATAATTCATAAACCTTAAAATAGTAACTCCTAAACCTTAAACTCTAAACCATATACCCTAAACCAAAAACCTTAAACTATAGTGATATCTAATTCAATATTTTACAATTAATACTATCTCTTTTACGATTATATAAGAAATTATTTAATATGTAAATTAAAAAACACTCAGTAATATACCAAAAAAAACTTTAAAATTATTTTACATAATAGTATTTTAATTTTTCCATTTTTAACAAATATTTTTCTATGTTTTTTATTTCAAATTATTTCTTCGTGTCATTATTTTTTTGAAGATTTTGAATATTCAATTAAAAATAATTTGAATTTTAATTAATATAAATAAACAATTAAATAATTTGAATTTTTTGCGGCGCTTTTTCAAAAATGCCGCTAAAATAGAGCATTAGCGGTGCTTCTTCAAAAACGCCGCTAAAGCCCTGAGCATTAGCAGTGCTTCATTAAACACGCCGTTAAAGCCTTGAGCATCAGCAGCGCTTCTTAAAAAATGCCGCTAAAACCCTGAGCATTAGCAGCGCTTTCATAAAAACGCCGCTAAAAATAGAGCAATAGCGGTGCTTCTTCAAAAACGCCTCTAAAGCCCTGAGTATTAACGACGCTTCTTCAAAAACGCCGCTAAAGCCCTGAGCATTAGCGGTGCGTTTTAAAAAACTCCGCTAAAGCCCCATGCATTAGTGACGCTTTTTAAAAACGACACTAATGCCCCGAAAACTCAGAATACGACGGGCTTAGGTTTTTTGCGATGCTTTTTGAAAATCGCAGCTAATGCTCATTTTTAGCGGCGTATTTCAGAAAGCGCCGTTAATGATTGTTTGTTAGAGCGTTTTTTATCCAAACGCCACTAAAAACGCCTCTAAAAGTCTATTTTGGTGTAGTGTATAAAATCTTCGGTATTTCATCTTCTGCCACGCATCTCCTGATCATCAGATCTGTACACTTTTTAAACACATATGGGTCTTCCCAGAAATAGTACTTCACGTCGTGAAGAAAATTTTTCCTTTCTTAATATGTCTTATCAATTGACATCAAACCACAAGCTAAATAGTTAGCAATATCAGCAAACCAAGGGGTATTATGGACATGATTTACCTTCAGGATATGTTCGTTTGGAAACATCTCCTGAATTGGTATAACAGGAGAATTTCCTTATTGTGGCTCCAATCTGGACAAATGATCTGCTACTTGATTTTTGACTCCCTTTTGATCTTGAATTTCTAGATCGAACTCTTGAAGTAGAAGTACCCATTAGATTAGCCTCGACTTAACGTCTTTCTTCGTAAGTAAATACTTAATTACCGAGTGGTCCGTATAGACAGTCACTTTGGTACCTACCAGATAAGATCAAAATTTGTCGAAAGCAAACAAAATAGCAAGTAAATCTTTTTCTGTTACCATATAATTCAGTTGAGCTCCTGTTAGGGTTTGACTTGCGTAGTAGATGAGATGAAAAACTTTGATCCTTAGCTGGCCTAATACAGCTCCAATTGTGAACTCACTTGCGTCACACATCAATTCGAATGGCAAATCCCAGTTTGGTGTGACGATTATGGGTGCCGTGACTAATCGAATCTTCAAATCATTGAAAGCTTTTAAGCATTCCTCATCAAACTTGAATATAAAGTCATTCTCCAATAATTTGCATAAGTGTTTAGCAACTTTGGAGAAAGTCTTTGATAAATCTTCGATAAAAATCGGCGTGGCCCAAAAAGCTCCTAACACCCTTTACAGATGTTGGAGGTGGGAGTTTCTCAATAACATCTACCTTTGTTTTGTCTACCTCGATCCCATGTCTTATTATCCGATGCCCTAGAAAAACTCCTTCTTGTACCATAAAATGACACTTTTCCCAGTTGAGTACGAGATTCGTTTCTTCGCATTGCCTTAGTACATTAGTTAGATTGGCTAAGCAATCATCATAACTATCTCTGAATACTGAAAAATCATCCATAAAAGCTTCCAAATATTTCTCAACCATGTCAGTAAAAATAAACATCATACATCTTTGAAATGTAGCAGGTGCATTACATAAATCAAATGACATGCGTCTAAATGCAAACGTATCGTACTGGCAGGTGAATGTCATTTTGTATTGATCCTCTGGTGCTACTGTAATCGGATTATACCCTGATTATCCATCGAGAAAATAGTAGTAATCTCGTCCTGTAAGTCTATCTAGCATCTGGTCCAAGAACGACAAAGGGAAATGATCTTTCCTAGTCACCTTTTTAGCTTCTGGTAATTGATGCAGATTCTCCATCCCGTAACCATTCTAGTCGGTATCAACTCGTTGTTCTCGTTCTCTACGATCATGATACCTCTTTTTTTGGCACGCACTGGACCGGGCTTACCCATGAACTCTCTGAGATGGGATTGATGATACCTGCATCTAACCACTTGATTATCTCTTTTTTTACTACGTCCTTCATGATGGGGTTCAGTCTCCGTTGTCCATCGATCGTCCCTTTTTTTCCATCTTCTAGGATAATCTTGTGCAAGCATATAGATGGACTAATGCCGCGAATATCGGCTATGGTCCATCTGATGGCCTTCTTGAATTGTTTCAGAACTAAGATAAGTTTCTATTCTTACTTAGTGGTCAATTCTGCTGAAACAATCACAGGCAGAGTAGAAGTGTTACCTAAATAAACGTATTTTAAATTAGAAGGTAATACCTTGAGTTCTAATTTATGTGGCTCCTTGATCGACGCTTTTGGTTGTTAATAGTTCCTATTTTCTAACTCCAAAGATTCAAAATGGGATTGCAGGTTAAATCCCTTTTGATTAGCTTCTAACAAAGCTAAGTATTCATCCTCCTCTTCATCATTCGGAGGATCCGATGTCAAAATTCTTTCCAATGGGTCCTTAACACAGTTGAGTTCATTCTCTACTATTAAATTCTCTAAATCAGACACTGCAGAGCAATCATCCATTGTGTCAGGAAATTGCATAGGGTTAAAGACGTTAAATGTTACCTGATCATCCTGAACACGCATTGTGAGCTCGCCCTTCTACACATCAATAATGGTCCTTTCAGTTGCTAGGAACGACCTTCCTAGGATGATTGGTACTTCTTTGTCTACTTCAAAATCTAGAATTACAAAGTCAGCAGGAAAGATAAACTTATTTACACGTACCAATACGTCCTCGATTTTTCCTACTGGATGTGCTAATGATTTATCTGCTAGTTGAAGCATAATTGTAGTTGGTCTAACTTCTCTTATCTCCAACTTCCTAAATATTGATATAGGCATCAAGTTGATACTTACACCTAAGTCACATAATGCCTTACCACAATATGTTGCTCCAATGTTGCACGGTATGGTAAAACATCCAGGATCCTTCAATTTTGGGGGTAGTTTGTTTTGAAGATAGACACTGTATTCCTTCGTTAGAGCTACCGTCTCAAATTCTCCAAGTCTTCATTTCTTAGACAAGATATCTTTCATGAACTTGACGTAGTTTGACATTTACTCAAGTGCTTCAACCAATGGGATGTTTATGTAAAGTTGCTTGAGTACGTCAAGGAACTTCTTGAATTGAATCTCCTGCTTCTATTTCTGAAGTCTTTGAGGGTAGGGTGTGGTGGTTTCATTACTGGGACTGATTCTGGTTGATTCATCTTTGGCGGCAATTCTGCATCTAACGACGTTGTTAGTTGATCAGAATTAGCTGGTCCTGAGGTTACTTTGTCAGGTTTTGTAGATTCTAGTTCTGGTGAAACTAGAATTTCAACACTTGGTTGAACTTCTTCTGAATCTTGAGCGTCAACTGGCTCCTTTTCAACTTCGACAGTGTTGGGCTCTACTATCTTTCTGCTCCTCAATGTCAACGCTTTACAATGTTCTTTCCCTAGATTTCTCGGATTCTCTGTGTCACTAGGTAGAGCACCTGTTGGTCGGTTCCTGAGTTCAGTAGCAAGCTGACCCACTTGATTCTCTAAATTCCTTAGAGTAGCATCATTTTTCGCCATGTATGTCTTCAATAGATTCTTTAAGCTATTAGATGGTTCCACTTGGGTTGGTTTCTAAACTTGTTGGGGGAAACTAGGCAGCTGAGTTGGTCTAGGTTGGGCGTAAGTGTTACTGGTTCCACCCCATTGGTTACTCCAGGAAAAATTCGGGTGATTTCGCCACGATGAGTTATAAAAGTTGGATTGCAGTCCTTGCCTCCCTCAGTTTTGGTTTTGGTTACCCATGTAATATACGGATTCGGGGTTCGATGGACATTCTTCAAACAAATGTCCTTCCTCACAATACACACATGCTATATTCTCAAATTGGTTAGGTGGTTGGGCTGCAAAACTGTTAGATCCGTTAGTGGTAAGATTCTTAAGCATTAAGGATAATAAAGATACCTGAGATACGAGTGAAGTGAGAGCGTCCACTTCATGTATTCTAGCGAATCGTCTTCTTGACGCTGCTCGATTGGTTGGCCATTGATAATTGTTGCTAGCAATCCTCTCAATATTTTCATAAGCCTCATTATAAGACTTAGAGTGGAGAGCACCATTAGCAGAAGTGTCCACGACCATCCTCGTGTGAGCGTTGAGACCATTATAGAATGTCTCAAGTTGAATGCAATGTCGGATTCCATGATGAGGGCACTTTTGTAATAACTCTTTGTACCTTTCCCATGCCTCATACAGGGACTCATCATCCATTTGTTGGAAGGTAGTGATCTCATTCCTCAACTTGGCATTCTTGCTCGGCGAGAAATACTTCATGAGGAATCTCTCGGCTAACTCTTTCCATGTAGAAATGGAGTTAGGTGGCAATGAGTTCAACCAGGCACAAGCTCTGTCCCTTAGCGAATATGGGAACAACTTCAATCGTAATGCATCTTCGGGTACTCCGGCTAACTTGAAAGAATCGCTCACTTCCATAAATAGTCTTAAGTGAAGATGAGGATATTCAGTAGGCATTTCACTGAATTGGCTCATAGTCTGAAGCATCTGGAACATGACTGGCTTCAACTCAAATTATTGTGCCTCAATTTTAGGTCTCCTAATACTCGGATTAAGATCATTAAATACTGGCACGTCATACTATCGTAAAGCTCTATCCCTATCATCAGTAATAAGGATTGAATTCTAAGTAAGGTTTGCTCCATTTCCTTGATTCATATTCTCAAATTTTATCTCCTCGGTTCTTCTCTGGTTCGCTTGTCTTCTTCGCTGTCAAAATGTTCGTTCTATTTTAGGGTCCAGAGGGAGTAAGTCGATAATCTGGTCAATACTCATAAACACTTGAAATAATCATAGAAAGATCAAGTAAGTAAAGATTTAAATAGGAAAATAAATAAACCAAAATATAAAAATAGATTCACAAATAATGCCTTTTTTTAAAAACAGTCCCAGACAACGGCGCCAAAAACTTGGAAGGACGAAAATGTGCAAGTGTACACAATTGCAACAAGTAATAAAGTGACAAGTAAATGTGGAGTTATCGTACCCACAAGGACTGTAAAAAAGAATATTTATGAAATTAATGTTAAAACACTTTGGTGATAGAAAATATTTTGGTTTAAAGATGATTAAAAACTAAGGGTTAAAAACTAAGTAAAAAATTAAAAATAAAAATGTTCTAATGCACGATTTCAAATAAGGTTTAATCAAGATGATATAATTATGTTGGATTAATTATATTCCTTAAACTTAGAATTATTAAACTTATGTTTATACTGCTACGACCAAATTCACGGCAACTTGGTAATTTGCTGACTACTGCTCATACATACTTATTAAATTAATCAATCTCTTGAACATTATTCAATGTCAATCCAAGTGATTAATCAATCTTCACAAGCATATAAAAGATCAAGTGAAGTAGCAGAGTATTTCTACCTTGAAACAGTTTAATCAAAATAATCTTGCAAGTTATGCAAGGCATATGTATCGCCAATACAATGCTAAATTAACTTCAGCTACCTTAGAAGAATAAACATGCACTGATTAAGTATTGTGTCGATTAGTTACAATTTCAATACAATTTAATAATTAATTCATTAATTATGTAACAATTAATATTGCAAGAATAACTTAGGCATAATTTTACTTAATCAAGCATCTTACCGAGGCCTATAACAGCACAAACACAATTTCAATAATTCAAGCATGAAAAATATAATCAACCCAACACGGATTAAATTCAATCTAGATTGATTAAAATAACCATTTCAATAGCATAAATATTCATAAACATGTTTGTCAAAACAATAACGAAATTTAAAGAGATAGGGAACAAGAAGTAAATCTGATGTTTCTCTGTGGCTTGACTGATTTCTTTGTTCTTCATTCTCCGTTGTCCTCGGCTATCAAGGTGGCTTATGAAAAATTTAATTGCTGCTCAAAAATGGCTGATGAGGACCTCTTTTCCAAGAGAAGAAATCGGCACTAGAACGAAAGGGAAAATGGGAAGGAAAAGTTGAGAGAAAGTGAGAGAGGAGAAGAGAGAATGAGAGTGTGAGGGATGTGTTGAATGATCAGCAAAGGGTGGCTTTTATAGCTGATTGTGGCTACTAAAAATAGCAAATTTCATCAGCCGAAGAGACCCCTCTTGGCCGGCCACACACATGGAAAAGTTGAGAGATTCAACTTTGCTAAAAATAACCTGGGGCAAATCCATAAAGCCACATTTTTTGGAGGGGTTTGAATGCAAGGTTGAAAGTTCTTCAATGGCTTCTTTGCAAGCTTATTTAGTTAGCTAAAATGCTTATGTGGGTCAGCATATGTACGGTTCTGGGCAGCCCAATTGGTGGCTTGTTCGATTCATTAGATTCGATTCAACCAATGCAGTTCAATTAGACCCTTTTCCCATAATTAATTAATAATAATTTATTTAGCCCAAATTAAATTGGGAATAAATTAAAATTAATTGTACTTCTGGTACTTCGTTGTAAAAACTGTATTACAACCTAACTAGTATACTCGTGGACATTGCCTTATTTTATATCTTTTGTGGCAATATCTTTCTGGTACTTGTGGTCAAGTTGTTAGCACTGCTGCCAGGGAGGCTTCGCTATTAAATTAATTTTAATTTTGCGGTTAATAGGATAATTAGGAAAATTTTCAAATTATAGATACGATTTCAACATATGGATTTCAACATATGAGTAGATATATGGACATTCCTGTTAGACAAGTTACAATTCTCGAAAGAAGTGTATCAAGCTAATAGGGACAATTAATTTCTATATTCATCATACTATTACATTTCCCCTTCGATCATTTTATTATTGCTAAAAACTGGTAGGATGACGTAAGTATTAAGAGAAATACCTTTTGATATGAGTTGGTTAAAACCCAACATTGTTCAATGTATTATTGAAAATTCCCAGTTTGAACTTAATCTTGCACTACTAATGTGGATATCTTTAAATCTCATGTTCAACAGTCACGAAGATGGAGATTCAATACTATTCCTAAGATAATTCAAGCAATTATGTCGCACAATTGTGTATGCATGTGTCCCAGAAGAAGCCATTAAACTACTGCTTATTCCGTTTACCTTAGAAGGTCAAGTGAAGGCCTGGCTAGATGTTCTGCCCCCACAAACTATCACTACTTGGGCAGAATTTGTATAGTTATTCTTATGCAGAGTAGTACTAATGACCACTGTGTTTAGTATATATGAAGAATTATTCAGATTCAAGCAATGTGCTATAGAGACGTTGGGGCAGGCATGAGAAAGATTCAAGACAATTCTTAGAAAGGTATTAGGAGAAGGCATTGTTTTAGTCATACAACTACAACATTATTATGACAGTCTGGATGGGGATAACAAAAAATAGTTTGACATCATAGTCGAAAGAAGTATTTGGTCTAAAACTGGCTGATAAATAATCATACTGTTGGAAGAGGTAAGCAACAATGATTATACATAGGGAATAAGTTGAAACATGAAAATTGTAAAGAAAGTGGAAATAGTATCTCATGAGGATTGGTGATAAGCTATAAAAGTAACATATTTTAATCTCATTCTTAATACATTTTTGGATGATTAATTATGTAAATTAGTGAATTTGATGCTCCTAATCCTTTAAATTCATGTTTCTATACGTAGGAGAGCATTTGGGAGCCAAAGGAACGAAAAATGAGCCAAAATTGGACAAAAAGAGCTACTTTCAGGATCCACACGGGCTGGCCACACGCCCATGTGCCAGCTCGTGTCAATTTCGCACTCTGCTTCTCAAATACGCAGAAAAACCTAATTTTTAGGATTTCTAAGCATTTTAAAGACTATAAATACCAATTAGAAGAATAGAGAAAAGGGTAATTACAGAAGATCTAAGAAAACACTCGAAGAACGCCATAAAAATCAACTCGGGAGCGGATCTCCCTCAAGATCAAAGATCTCCATTTAATTTATTTCGAAGTTTTATTGAGTTTCTTTATGTCTTGTGGTTATTCTAACTTTGAGATGTTTCTATTTAGGATTATTAACTAAATTCCCTAAATACCTAGGGAGGATGAAACCACTGATGAACCTTACTATTTAATTTCTGTTTTTGTGCGATAAATACTTGATTCTTGTTCTCAATTATGTATTCTTATTTTGTGTTTTAATATTTTTAGGATATTAATTCATGTTTAATGTTCTTATTTCAGTGGCGAAACTACTGGATTAGAGTCAAATCTAAGAGGTCAATCCTAGAAATAGGACGACATAAATCTACCGGATTAAAGTCAAATCCAATAGAGGAATTCATAGATCGAGTTAACGCAACGATAGGGGTTTTAATTAGAAAGAGATTTCAATTAATCAACCTAGAGCTAGTTGTTCGCACTTTCGAAAGAGATATTAACATAATTTAGGCATTTCTATGGATCAAGACATAAGTGAATAAATTGTTTAACTCAGATTCAGAATAATAGGTGAAGTCTAGGTGGATTCTTTTCTAGGTATTGTCTTTCTCATTGGTTATCTTCGATTATTTTTTCTCTATTGCGTTCTTAGTTAAATTAGATTAGTGAATTTAGATTAAAACAATCACTCTAATTTGTCATCTAAATAATAGAAAAATGGTAATTAGTAGTACTTTTAGTCCTCATGGATACGATATTCCCTACTCACCATAACTATACTATTGTTCGATAAGTGGGCTTGCCTTAGTCATATTTATAGTTATTTTAGTGACCATCAAGTTTTTGGCGCCGTTGCCGGGGACTAAAATATTAGGAACACTTTATTTTTTTTAATTTAGCCATTTTTTTTATTGCATTTTATTTTGTTTTTAGTTTAATTTTTACATTCTAATTTATTTTCTTTTATTTACTTCTGGCATGTTCTTTTAGTTTAATTTTGACAAGAAGAAACCCGTTGAGACCATTGTTATTTGATAGTGAAATTAAAAGTACCGCTTACAGAAACCGTAGAGAGGCAAGGAAAAGTGGACAGAATATAGTAGACGAACAAGAGGACATTATTATTACCATGGAGATGGGTGGTAATCAGAATAATTAGTTACCTCCTACAGTTTCTGTAAATCATGGAAATCCAGATCCTGTTCCTCATACTATGTACGATTATGCCAAGCTTACTTTAACTGGGGCTGAATCGAGTATTGTGAGACCAACTGTTGTTCCAAATAATTTTGAACTAATACTAAACACTATTTAGATGATTCAACAAATTTTTTAGTTCAATGGTTTGCAAGACGAAGATCCATATACTCATTTGACCAACTTTTTGGAAGTCTGTGATACTTTCAAAATTGATGGTGTCACTGACGATACTATTCGCCTACGGTTGTTCCCTTTCTCATTGAGGAACAAAGCTAAGCACTGGTTGGAGATAATTTTAGAACTCAAGATAACCTTTATAGTAATCACTATAATACAGGTTGGAGAAATCACTCAAACTTTTCATGGGTTGGTTAAGGAAACCAAAGATCACAACTCCTTTCAGGCTTACAACAAACTTATCAGCCAGAGAAGAAGCTGAACCTTGAAGAGATGTTGGTAAAATTTATTTCAATGTTGGAGACTCATTTTTAAAACACCGAAACAACTTTGAAAAGTCAACAAACATTAATTTTTAGGCTAAAAAATCAGGTTGAACAACTTGCTAAATCAGTTTCAGAAAGGCAACGAGGTAATTCATCTAGTAATACCGAACCCAACCGAAACGAGCATGTGACAGTAGTTACATTGAGGAATGGGAAAGTGATGGCTGAACCTGAAAAGAAGCTGCAACATGAAACTGATAAGGCAAATGATGAAGGGGTAAAACCCAAAGAAATTCAGACACTAGTAGTTAAAGAATATAAACCACTGATCCCATATCCGACAAAGTTAAAGAAAGACCGTATGGATGAACAATTTGGTAAATTTCTTGAATTTTTAAACAATTACATATTAACTTACCTTCTATTGAAGTTATTTCGCAGATGCCCACATATGCAAAGTTCTTAAAAAAGGTATTAAGAAACAAAGGGAAGTTTGAAGAACTATCCACAGTGCAACTCAACGAGGAATGTTCAGCTATTTTCCAAAATAAACTGCCAACTAAGTTGAAAGATCCAGGAAGTTTTACTATTCCCTATTTTATTGGTAGTTTAAATATTAAGAAAGCATTAACTGATTTGGGTACTAATACTAGGATGAGTATTCAATTAACCGATAATCTATTAAATATCCTAAGGGTATCATTGAGGATGTCCTTGTGAAGGTAGATAAATTCATATTCCCTATTGATTTTGTTGTGCTTGACATGGATAAGGGTAGTGAGGTGCCTTTAATTTTAGGTCGCCCTTTTTTAGCCACTACTAAAGATGTCATTAATATGGGTGATGGTAAACTTGTGCTTAGGGTAGGTGATAAAGAGATCACTTTTAAAATCTATGATGCTATGTGAATCTCTAGAGAACAAGATTATTCTTGTTATTTTATTGAATCTATTGATCGTGTTATTCAAGATTCATTATATGAAATTGTTCATAAGGACACGTTGGAACTGTACCTTGTTCAAGGAGAGGAGATAGATGACAATAATGTTGTGATAAGTGAGACGAAAATTGATTTAGATTCTAAAGAGTCTTCACTGAGACAAAATAATTATAAGGACATTGAGGTAAACAAGAAATTAAAATTAAAACCCTCTATTGAAGAATGTCCCAAATTGGAATTGAAGTAATTAGCAAATCACCTAGAGTATGCATTCCTTGGAGAAAATTCTACATTACTAGTGATTATTGCTTCAGATTTAAAGCCAAATAAGAAAGATGAGTTATTGCAAGTGTTGAAGGAACATAAAAGAGCTATAGCCTGGAAGGTTTCTGATATCAAAGGGATCAATCCTTCTTTATGCACCCATAAAATTTTAATGGAAGTTGAGTACAAACCATGCGTGTAAGCTCAAAGAAGGTTAAATCTTAACATGAAGAAGTTGTTAAGGCTAAGGTAATTAAACTTCTAGATGCTAGAATTATTTATCCTATTTTTGATAGTGCTTGGGTGAGTCCTGTGCAGGTTGTTCCTAAGAAAGGAGGCTTGACTGTTGTGGCCAACGAGAAAAATGACTTGATTCCAACAAGAACAGTCACAGGATGGAGAGTTTGTATTGATTATAGGAAGTTGAATGACACCATAAGGAAAGATCATTTTCCTCTACCATTCATAGATGAAATGTTGGAGAGATTATTTGGTCACATGTATTATTGCGTCCTAGACGGACTTTCTGGCTACTTCTAAATCCCGATAGCTCCCGAGGACCAAGAAAAAATGACATTTACATGCCCTTATGGTAGTTTGCTTATCGAAGAATGCCTTTTGGATTGTGTAATGCTCCTACTACTTTTCAGTTTTGCATGTTAGCAATCTTTGATGAACTTGTAAAAGAAATTATGGAGGTATTTATGGACAAGTTCTCAATATTCGGTAATTCTTTCCACCTTTGTCTTAAAAATTTAAAATGAGTTTTAATGAGATGTGAGGAAACAAACCTTATGCTTAATTGGGAAAATGTCACTTCATGCTTCGAGAAGGGATTGTGTTGGGCCATAAAATTTCTAGTAAAGGGATTTAGGTTGATAGAGAAAAAATTGAAACCATCAAAAAACTACCTCCTTCTAGTTCAGTTAAGGCTATTCGAAGCTTTTTAGGACATGCTGGATTCTATAGAAGATTTATCAAATATTTTTCTAAAATAGCTAAGCCCTTAACTAATTTGCTAGAAAAAGATGTGCCATTTAATTTTAGTCAGGAAGAATGTACCTTTTGAAATAATGTGTGACGCAAGTGATTTTGCAATAGGTGCAGTTCTTGGACAACGAAGAGACAAGATTTTTTAGCCAATCTATTATGCTAGCAAGACTTTGACAGATGCATAAGAAAATTACACTACTACTACAAAAAAAATTGCTAATTGTGGTTTTTGCATTCAATAAATTTAGACCATATTTAATATTATCTAAAGTTGTTTTTTACATTGACCATTTTGCTCTTCGCTATCTTCTAACTAAATTGAATGCAAAACCTCGACTTATAAGGTGAATTTTATTATTGCAAGAGTTCAATTTGGAAATCCAAGATAAGAAAAGAGCTGAAAATCTTGCAGCAGATCACCTTTCACGACTAGAGAATCCCCACCTCAAGGAGCTTAATGAGAACAAGATAAATGACTCGTTTTCTGAGGAACAACTCATGGTTATAACAGATTCTGAAGTCCCTTGGTTTACAGATATCCCGAATTACTTAGCCCCAAGCATCCTACCAAAATGGTTGACACATCATCAAAAGAAACGATTCTTTACTGATGTGAAAAATTATTTTTGGGAGGACCCTTTTATTTTTAGTGTATGTGCAGATCAAGTAATCCGAAGGGGTGTTACAAAATCAAAAGTGAATAAACTCTTGGAACATTTCAACTCAGGACCGATAGGAAAACATTACAGTGGAATCAAGACAACACATAAAATGCTTGAATCAGGTTTTTATGGGCTCACACTGTTCAAGAATGCTAACAGATATGTTGCTTATTGTGATAAATGCGAAAGAACATAAATATTTCTAAACGTGATGAAATGCCTCAAACTTATATGTTTTCATGTGAAATTTTTTATGTCTAGGGTATTGATTTCATGGGCCCATTTCCTAGCTCTTTTGGTAATAAATACATTCTAATAGCAGTTGATTATAAGTCAAAATGGGTAGAAGCTCAAGCTTTACCTACTAATGATGCTAGAGTGGTAGTTCGATTTCTTAAGAAGTTCTTCTCTTGATTTGGAACACCTAGAGTGATTATTATTGATAGGGGAACACATTTTTGTAATGCTCAATTTGATAAGGTCCTTAAGAAGTATGGGGTGCACCATAGAACAACTACCCTTATCACCCTCAAACTACTAGGCAAGTTGAAGTTGCGAATCGAGAACTCAAACGCATCCTAGAAAAAACTATGGAGTCAAATAGAAAGGATTGGGTGATGAAAGTAGACGACGCTTTATGGGCTTATAGGACTACGTATAAAACACCCATAGGAACATCTCCTTACAGACTTGTATATGGAAAGAGTTGTCATTACTGCTTGAGCTTGAACATAAATCATTTTGGGCAATAAAATTTCTAAACTATGACCTTAAACTTGTAGGTGAGAAGAGATTAATGCAGCTAAATGAGTTAGACAACTAGCGAACTAATGCTTACGAGAACTCGAGACTATATAAAGAAGTGGCAAAGCAACACCACGACGCTCGTTTGAAGCAACCCAAACAATTCAAAGTTGTGGATAGTGTCCTTTTATAAAATTCAAAGCTCAAATTATTCCTCGAAAAGCTGAAATCAAGATGGTCAGGTCCATTCGTGGTACAAATCGTTTTCCTGTATAGTATGATGAGGTAACACATCCGACATATGGCACATTCAAGATAAACAGACGTCGACTCAAATTTTATAGTGGTGATGATTTTAGAAATGATAGAGAGGAGCTTCGGCTCCAAGAACCACCATAACCATACATAAGGTAAGTCGAGCTTAGACTTTAAATAAGCACTTCTCGGGAGGCAACCCAAATGTTTAACTTTTTCTAATTCCTTTAAATCCATTGCATGCTATTTTAAAATCTCAAATTAGATAAATAAATAAAAAGTGCGTTTTTTTACCCACACGACTTGGGCACACGGGCGTGTCTTAGACTATGTGCAAACTAGGGCAATCGATAGTGCGTTATACGACCTGGACACACGGGCGTGTCCTTGGCTATATGCGTAAAGGAGCATTCGACAATGAGTTACACAGCTTGGAAACATGGGCATGTGACCTCGTGTCCTTGGCCGTGTGAACCCTGGAGCTAACTTTTTCGATTTTAAATCAAGTAAGAGAGTTACATGGGTAAGGTACACGGCCGTGTGCGAGACACATTCGCGCCACACAGGCGTGTGGGAGTTCACATGGGCATGGGAGAAGCGAAGGAGATTGTACACAGCTGTGTAAAGACTTGGTTAAAAATTTTATCGCACACGGGCTGAGAAGGCACCACACGGGTGTGTGACACAGTCGTGTGGCCCAACAGAAGCCCTTACAGATCGTGTCACCCATTTTTAACCCTTAAACCCGAACTTTTTTTTACTTTCATCTTTCCCAAATTATCACCCTTTAACCCTAGTCGTCATCAGCCTTCCCCTTACAACTCCAGCCACTCCCACACGACCAACATGCCCCCATCCTCGTCGCAACTTCCTCGCCTCACGCCTCAGCCCTTATCCCCGCTTCCCCCCTTCGAACAATTTCCCATAGGCGTCCTCCTCTTCTCCTTCACCTTCGTCGAGTACCCACGACTGCTTTCCCTTCTTCCTTTCTCCCCAACATCCCGACCCTGTCCCTTCCTCTCCACTAGCCACGCACGAACCACCATCCCCTTCACATCTCCTTCCTCCCCTACTTGAAACTGCAAGCCACCCCACCCCACCGTCCTCCCCTTCTCTTGATCTCCTTTTTCCGCTTCGACCATCGCACACACCTCCAGCCACTGTGTCACTTTTAGTCCTCCCTAGTTCTTTTATTTTTAATTCTTTATTAGTTTATTAGTTTATTATTTTCTTTAAATTATTTATTACTTTATTTTATTTCTATTTATGTTTATTTCATCTATTTATTTATCTCATTTTAGTAATTTTATTATTCTTATTTAATTATGTTGTTGACAGCTCTTTTTGTTTTATTGCTTATAATATTATTTCTTCTTATTACTCCTTTAATCTCTATGTAGTATAGTTTGTTTAGGTTAGACATTTTTTCTTGTTATTATTATCATTATTTCTAAGTTTCTTCTTGTTCTTATTTTCGTTAGTTTATTATTCTTCATGTTCTTGGTTTAGATTATTATTCTAGTTATTATTCATTTAGTCCTTCTTTTATTACTTTGAATTATTTGCTTCATATCCCTATTAATATTAAAATTTTTCTTAGTATCCAACTTAAGTTTTCTATGCTTTTATTCTTTTCATTATTATGTGTTCTTACTTTAATTCATCACGGTGTTTCGTTATTTTCATTGTCGATTTTAGTTTTCCATGTCATTTCTTATTTTTATTCTTCCTTATTATTATTTTTGCAGGACTGATATTAGTAAATAGTATTTTAGTATTTGATTTTCGGCTATTGATGCACTTCTTAGGATGATTCTTAGTGTCGTATTTTAATTTACACAATTGTTTCTCAGCCTTTTTGATTGTTTATTTGGTGATGCATATTTTATTTTCCGGTAGTGAATTATTTTATTTCAAGCACACCATGACCAACACATGCCGTAAATCTAAGGTCGCCATCCCCGCTTCGAAGAAGCGAAAGACTCCAGGTGCGACCTCCTCCTTAGATCCTTCCACCGAAGCCCGCCACCCTTTTATCCGATTTTCAGCGGGTCTCCAGCAGGGCTTATATCAGGTACTTCAACTGCGACCACTCGGTTTAGGTCGCTGTATTAATTAGGCCGCTTTGGCGCAGGTCTAGTTAGTTGATCATGTGTGCTCCATTATTGCCACAGCCCTGTGGGATCGATTTTTCTCCATTATCGATCCCACATACATGGAGCTAACTTTGGAGTTCTGTTTGACATTTACTCTAGAGCATGTGATGATGACTCATGACGAGATAGGCACCACCACTTTCCAACTTGGTGGCCTGGTGTACCATATGAGTGTCCTTGAGTTCGGCGCTGCTTTGGGACTATACACTAAGGATTTTATGAGTGCCGTGAACTTCCTCCGCCTGCAACGGCACATCCACTATTCGCCATCTAGTTGTCGGGTAGATCTTAAGGCGAGTACGACACCTTATGACATGAGTCGCTTGAAGGCGACTTTTCTTTCTCCAGCCTTACGATATATTCATGCTCTCTTAGCTCACACATTGACCGGTAGGAGGGAGAGCATCGAAGTCATCAGTACCACCGGTGCATATTTTCTATGGAGTATGGCCAGAAGGCATATTTTTTATTTAGCCTACTTCATCGCCCTTGCATTCCACAATCAGACAGACCGTAACAGGAAGGGCTCTATCTGTTTAGGCCCTTATGTGACTCGACTCGTTCGACACTTCAGTCTCCTCAATATATTGGAGTAGCCCTCTATGCTTACGATCGCAGCCAAATGTCTCCATAGGAGATATCGAGCATGACCCATATGACGATGATCGAGCGACATCGTGGAGTGGATCCTCCTTAGTACTGATTATTTCATTCTGACTCTCAGAATGAACGCGAGGACTTCACTGATGATGTTCCTTTCCATCACGGGGACCCACCTCATCCTCCACCTTCGAGTCACCGTCCTGTTTCTTCTACTACTACATTTGAGGACCTCTCCAAACGGTTCACTCACTTCGAGCAGCACTGCTTTTAGAGGTTCAATAGTATTGACGCGACACTGTAGTTGATCTGTCAGCACTTCCACATCTCTTTTTCGACACCGACGACTCACCCTACTATGCCTCCGACGATGAGGATCATTGATTTTATTTGTATTATTTTTAATTTTATTTTATCTTTTTATGTTTATGTTTATTTCTATTTTTAGTTGTTTTGTTTTATTTTTATTTTCTTGTACTTCTTTTAATTATTATCTTTCGAACTATATTTTTATGGTTGTTTCTACTCGAATTATAACCCCTTACTCTTCTTCACTATTTGTGTTTATTTTCTTATTAGCTTGCTCGAAATCATGCACTACATCAAGATTTGTCTACAATTCTGCTTTTCACTATTCTGACAATTTCATCCAATATTCAGGGCAGTTTCAGTTTTCTCTCTCTCTTATGATATTTTGTTTATATTGTGATTATATCTATTTGTACATTGAGGACAATGTACATCGTAAGTGTGGGGAGGTTATTTATATAATTATTACAAAATCCCTGAATTATGTCTCGTATTTAAGTAATTTTCTCATACTTCCATTAGAATGAATTTTTGTCGATTTGGAATTTTTGTTGATATGTTTTAGATTAATTTGTTGATAAGTGTGTATTGGTTGATTTAAACTTGAAGGCATGAGAGAATCAAACATGATAAGCTATTTTTCAGAAATTTAAAAGTTTAGGTTGTTTCCCTAAATTGAAGTATTACCTTGAAGTTAGAGATTCGCCAGTTTGACATCAAAAACCATAAATTGTTTTTGAGATTTTCAACCTTTAAAGCATGCATTTATCTTACTCATTTTATTATTGGTGTGTCAAATTGATTTGTTATTCTAGAAATTGCTTCGATTATACATGTCGAGACTACACCTTTGATTTGATATACTAAGATTATAAAGACACTTAGGTTTTATGCCACTTACTCCATAAAAAGCCTACCTTTTTAATTAACCCTTAGTGAACCTCGTCGAGCTTAGCACACCGTTTCTTGATTTACCTATTAATGTTAACCCATAACTCAATTTTTTTGAGACTTTTTCTCGTTTTATTGACTCCTTTTCTATCGAGATTTGATTTGGTTAGTTGCCTAACTATACTCTTTTGTTTGATTCGCTAAATTATTTCTTCTTGTTCTAAAAAAAGGATCAAAAAATATATATCTATATATATTGGAAAAAAATTGATTATTAATTAGTCTTATTGAGTGAACTTGAACAGTTAAATTCATATTTTGAGAAGAAGCTCATTTTTTATTCTTGAATAATTCTTAATTCAGCAATTGTTTATTTTTCTAATTTAGTAATTTATCAATTCGATTTTGATTTTAACCAACTTTTTCAGCCTTTCTCCACACCCTTAACCTAAACCCCACTACATCCTCTTAAGGACCTTTTGATTTGTGTATCATATCATTTTATAGTGGTGGAGGTTTGATTTTCATGCAAGCCTATGGTAATTACTTTTCTTGTTTGACTATTGAGTGCTTATTCTTGAACCTTAAACACTTTGAGTGATTTGAGTGAATCTTTAGTGAAGATGTCGATTCTTGTCAATTTTTAATTAAAGGTAATTACTTAGATAAAGGGAAAATACCTATGTTTTCGTACTTTAAAAATCTTTGACTTAGATTGTTTGAATCTTTAGTCCTCTTTTAGCTGAATTGCCAATGTATGATTATTTTTGAATTATTTTGAGACATTATTGATGAGAATTATAAGTTAAGAAATATTTATTTTAATGAGAGTTGAAGATTATGCTTGAGGACAAGCAAACGCTTAAGTCTTGGGATATTTGCTAAGCTGTAAAAGTAACATATTTTAATCTCATTCTTAATGCATTTTTGGATGATTAATTATGCAAATTAGTGAATTTGATGCTCCTAATACTTTAAATTCATGTTTATATACTTAGATGAGAATTTGGGAGCGAAACGAGCGAAAAATAAGTCAAAATAAGACAAAAAGAGCTGCTTTCAGGATCTACACGAGCTAGGAAAACGTCACACGGGCTGGCCACACGCCCATGTGCCAGCTCATGTCAATTTCACACTCTGCTTCTCAAATACGTGGAAAAACCCAATTTTTAGGCTTTGTGAGCATTCTAAAGACTTTAAATACCAATTAGAAGAATAGAGAAGGGTGCAATTACAGAAGATCGAAGAAAACACTCGAATAGAGCCATCAGAATCAACTCGGGAGCAGATCTCCCTCAAGATCGAAGATCTCCATTTAATTCCTTTTGATGTTTTATGGAGTTTCTTTATGTCTTGTGGTTATTCTAACTTTGAGATGTTTCTATTTAGGATTATGAACTAAATTCCCTAGATACCTAGGGAGGATAAAACCTATGATGAATCTTATTATTTAATCTTAGTTTTTGTGCGATTAATATTTGATTCTTGTTCTCAATTATGTATGTTTATTTTGTGTTTTAATATTTTTAGGATATTAATTCTTGTTAATGTTCTTATTTTAGTGGAGAAAAAGTCCCTATTTAAGAGTAGATCTAGCATAATTGAGTGAAGTTGCATGCAATCCTAGAAATAGGATGACATAAATCTATCGAATTAGAGTCAAATCTAATAGGGGAATCCATAGATCGAGTCAACGTAACGATAGGGGTTTTAATTAGAAAGAAATTTCAATTAATCAACCTAGAATCAGTTGTTCTTACTCTCGAAAGAGATATTAACATAATTTAGGGATTTCTATGAATCAAGACACAAGTGAATAAATCGTTTAATTCAGATTCAAAATAATAGGTAAAGTCTAGGTGGATCTTTCCTGAGTATTGTCTTTCTCATTGGTTATCTTTGATTATTTTCCTATTTCATTCTCTATTGTGTCCTTAGTTAATTTAGATTAGTAAATTTAGATTAAAAAAAATCACTCCAATTTGTCGGCTAAATAATAGAAAAAATGATAATTACTAGTACTTTTAGTCCTTGTGGATACGATATTCCCTACTCACCAGAAATATACTATTATTTGATAGGTGCGATTGCCTTAGTCGTATTTATAGTTAGTTTAGTGACCATCAACTGGATAAACAATCAAAGAGAGTCAAGGGGAGTGTCGGATGAAATTGAGAAAAATATGCTAGAATTGGGTAAAGAAAAAGGTGAAGAAGAGAGAATCGCTACAAAATTAAAATAGGAAAATGACAAAATGGTATTTCGACAAGATTATGCCAACATAAAATTAGGCTGGAAGAAGAAGAAAAAAACCAGTCATGGATACACAGAGACAATTAAATCCAACTATGAAGGAGGTAGTAAAAAAAGAATTGATCAAATGGTTGGGTGTAGGGATAGTTTATGCTATTTTCGATAGTGAATGGGTGATAACCATAAGTGTGTAGTGAGGAAAGGAAGATTGATGGTGGTAGAAAATGGATTGAACAAATTAATCCCAACTCAGACTGTAACCGGATGGCGAGTAAGTTTTTATTATGGAAAATTGAATAACGTGACAAAGAATGATCATTTCATCTTCCATTCATTGACCAAATGCGTGTCAAGTTAGCTAGAATATAATGATATTGTTTTCTTGATGGATATTCCGGATACCACAAGATCCCCATACAGCCTGATGGTTAGGAGAAAACTATGTTTGCTTGCCCCTTTGATACATATCTTTTTAAACACATGTCATTCGGGCTATGCAATGCTCTGGAAAATTTTATTAGATGCATGATTGCTATTATTACTTTCATGTTAGAATATGGTCTCGAAGTGTGCAGGGATGATTTCTCAATGTGTAGAGACTCATTCAGGGAATGTTTAAATAATCTGGAAAAGGTATTACGAAGATGTGAAGAAACCAACCTGGTCTTTCGTTGGGAAAAGTGTTACTTCATGGTTAAGGAAGGAATGGTTTTGGGGCGTCAAGTCTCTAAGAAAGGCTAAGTGGTAGACGAAGCTAAGATCGAAGTCATCAAAATCCAACCCATGCCTACTACAGTTTGAGGTTGACCGCCTCCGAATGTACCAACGTCCAGAGTGTGAATACTCTAACTAAAGATGTGTAATTGAGGTGATGTTCGCAAGTATACGGTTTAGGTTGTAATATAGTTTTATAATGAAATAGGTAAGTACTCCCGGGATCGTACTCTGAGGATCGTACCTAAGTAAGGTGAGTGCTAAATCAAAGTTAATCCAAACGCAATAGAGTTAAATAGTAACTTAAATAAATTATATTATGATAAAACTTAAAGAAATAATTTTTGGGATTTTATAAATAAAGAAACAAAAACTACATAAATAAAATGGACGTTGGATAACTAATTTCTAAACTTAATCTAATCTAGACATAGGTGATTAGATTGCTTCGGTGGTCATAACTAATTCCTATTTCGGGTTTCTATTCAATCAACTAGTCATTACCCTAGCAAGATCTCTCGATCTTCTACTAAACTAACCAGTCAACAAGAACTACTTATCTCTCAACCTCACAACCCAAACTGGTTTGGGGCTAAGGTGTTCAGGACAGGCTATACCAATTTTGGGTTAATTTCCACCTAAATGACTTTCTAGGGTCATCAAACCTAGGGTTTACGTTATTTTTCACCATATCCGCTAAAAAAACCCTACATAATAATTAGTTAATCACACCTCCACTCACTAACCCCCCATAAAAGAATTAGTTCCTCATAGAATTCATACATATCATAAGCTTGATAATAAAGATATGCATAAAGAATAAATCAAGAATAAATTTTAGAGAATCCTAATCGTATTCATTGATAAAGTGTAGAAATCCATTAATGTTTGATCATGTTTACAAATCAAGTTCTCCGAAGAACACAAATGAAAATAACTGACTAATAAATCTAAATCCTAAAAGAAAAGAAAATTAAAAACTAAATTACAGGGAAAAACTAATAATATGAAAATTGCCCTTAAATAAGTGTTTGAAGAGCCTATTTATAGAGTTAGGGTTGGCCATTTTCCTCAACCCTAGGTTAGCTGATGTTTTCGTGTTCATTTTCATTGTGTAGACCAAAATGTCATTGCCTCGTATTTATTTCCTGTACAAGGCCGATGTCGCGACACTTAGTGCCTATGTCACGACATTGAAGGTAGTATACTCTGGTTCAGTCTTGGCTTCAAGGGTGTGTCGTGACATCCTATGGCTATGTCGCGACACCAAAGACAATATTGCAATTCTTGTATTCTACTCTATATCTTGCGACATCGAACTTCTCGTGTTGCAACACAATGATTAGTCTTGAGTTACTATGCCTTTGAAAGGTATTTTACACACTCACTGAGTAGGTTAGTTCACCTTTAGGTCTCATTCAGCCTCTAAAGTCATAAAATGACTAAAAAAACAATTTATTTAATTTAAATCTAATATGAGAAACTTAACTAAAATATAATAAAAATACTTGTATTCAAAATCATTAAGTACGAAAACTAGTTTAATATGCTACATCGTATTATGGTAGATCAGAGTGGTAAGAAATTTTTTGGGACATGCTAGTTTTTACAGATAATTCATCAAATATTTGCACAAATTACAAAACCACTAAATCAACAATTGCAGAAAGACGTATCCTTCCTATTTAGCAAGGAGTGTGTTGATGATTTTGAGGTAATCAAGAAAAAACTCACATCTGCGCCTATTATTATTGACCCTGATTGGTCAAAACATTTTCTTATTATGTGTGATGCTAATGATTATGTAGTTTGCAATGAAAAAAAAGAGTCAAAATATTCCGGGCCATTCATTATACTAGCAAGACGTTGAATTCAGCACAATGTAACTACACTACCATAGAAAAGGAAATGTTAACCATTGTATTTACTTGCGAGAGGTTTTGTCCATACCTAACAGCTAACAGAGTATGTTTATACAAATGACTGCCTCAGGACATACCAACGTCGTAAGTGAGAATATTGCAACTAAAGAAATAAGTTAAGATAGTGTCCGCAAGTATACAGGTTAGGTTGTAATATGTTTTTTTACAACCAATTACAAAAATAACTACTAATCTACTCGAATCATGAATTAGTAGTGTTAATCTGAAAGTGAGATGATAATGATTATAATAACTATATAAACTGAATTAAACCTAAATCTATTCCTAAGTTCATGTATCGGCTTCTCCTATCCTTTGCTTCGACTACGCGAGTATTTTTTTGCCTAAAATCAATTATTTTACCTGATTAATTATTGATGTAAGGTTCTAAATAGTTGGTTACCAATTAACCTTGTAGGGTGTAACACCCCATACCCAGTCCTATTGCCCGGTCCGAGCTATAGGATATTAACTATTAAACTTTAACATCGTTAAAAATTTTAATAAAAAAACTAAATATTTTATTTATAATCATTTCTATGCTATTCAATCAAAACGAGACCAAATTTGAGCTTATAGAACATTTTAAAAAAAGAACTAGAAACAATTCTGGATTAAATGAAACTTTTAGAAAATTTTGTGTAAACAATGAAAACAGGGGTCACATGGTCGTGTAATTCCATACGGAACCATTTACATCAAACTTTGTAATTCCAATATGACCTAGCCATAGTTTCAAACGATTACCCAAAACAAACTAACCTTTTTAATAACAAATGACAAGCATGACAAGTTACCCTTTCAAGATACCAAATACCAAAATCATGTTTACCATTCAAATGACACAAATCATCATCTCACAAAATAAAATTAGTAAGATATACCTAATTAGTTTTACCACATTCATCACAAGTTGATCCCGAAACATGAAACTTAACATTATATACCAATTTTAGTCACAATACAAGACCAACTAGAACATTAAACTTATCAACTTCAAAACCCTAAATACATTCTACAAAATAAAAAATAACAACTCAAAACCTACCAAAACAAGAGTTTGATAAGTGTGAGTCTTAAAGTTGATTTGTTTATCAAGTTCCGCAAAACGTTAACTATAGAAAACAAAGAATAAATAAAGTAAGCTTATATAGCTTAGTAAGTCCATAGCTAAATTTAAACCAACTTACCTCAATTAATCAGTTGAGATTAAAACAATAGATTATAATGACCTGACAATCAATTTACAAGAACATGTGACCTTTACCCAAAATTAAATCATTAATTATCACATTTTCTTCAATAGATTAACCAAAATCATTTGTATAAGCATAGCATTGCGTACACTATCAAAAGTTCTTGCATTTACATTCAATAACATATTTCTTTTGATATCAATCATTTATCTATAAAGATCATTCCCAAGTTTTATTAGCCCGATGAGCTATAGTAACATAACTTGGACACACGGGTAACTCCATTACACCAGAGAGAGTCAAATGTCATAGAAAGGCACCGTAGTGCAATCAAAGACACCGAAGTATATACAGAGCCATTGAAGTGAAATCTCGTACTAGCGTGCATTTTAACCTTATCAGCATGCCAATCATATCCTAATCATTTACTACGTTCAAACGAGCACTTAACAAGATTCTTAATATTTATAAAACATAGGCACTTCCTTAATATCCGTGCACATGTTGTAAATTAGTTATATTCAATTCCAAGATCCTATAAATCATGTTTCACAAATATTCATTAGTTTCCAAATAAGTACTCTATCACCTAGTACTTAATCATAAATAATTTATAATTTCAATCCAATATCAAACATTCAACCACATTTCAATTAAAAACTAATTCAAAACAACATAGGTTACAAATATATATACATTCGTCTATACTATATGAGCATCGCATTACCCATCAAGTTTGTAATAGCCCGCTCGATAAAGACTCAGGACTCTTGTAACAGTCCATTTTTCAATGATGTAAAAAAAAAGTAGTTTTGGGACCACAATTCCGATGCGAGAGTCCATAGATATATTTAATTAATAATTTTGCGTTTAAATATGGTATAGTAGTGAATTGTGATTTAATAGATTTTATTAATTGGTTAGTTAGTGAAGGTACAAGTGATGCGTACCGAAAGTCAAGTGGTTTTGAAAAATGAGGTATCGGGACCTCATTTTTATAAATCGAGCCTGTGAATATTTAATAAAAATATTCACGAATCTGTTATATAGGTGAATTGAAGTTTGGTCCAAAAATTTTACTGATTGGATGGCTAATTATAAAAAATAACTAAATCATAAAACTGTAAAAGTTAATCGCTATTAATTTATATTAGCCAAATGAGCCAAATAGTATAATTAAATGGATTTAAATGGAAATTATGCCATATTTCATTATAGTGTACGGTTTATGATAATGGTTGATATAAAATATATCTTAAATTAATATTACACAACAACAATAATAATAAAAGAAAGAAATATAAAATAAACCAAATGACTATTCACTATTCATTCTTTTTCAACAATTTGAACTAAAATAAGAAAGGAGAGAAGCCATTTTCAAAATTAGAGTTATGCATGGTATGTATTTTTATGTTCGTTTCTTGTACTTTTTATATTTTTGAGATCGTTACAATGATTTCAACTAACCCGTATCTCTATTTTCAAAATTGTTAAAGATTTCTAAAGTTTCCATTGATGAAAATTGAATTTTTGAATGTTTATGGTAGATTTTGAAATAGGATTAATACGTTAAGTAAATTTTGTTAGTTTTGAGTTAGAGACTAAATTGTGAATATATTAAAATTGGTATGAAATTTTGTAAATTGTGATGATAGGAGGATGTATAGGAATAATTGAACTGGTTTTAAAATTTGCGTTCAAATTTGGAATATATGATAAGTTAGATTTTAAGGACTAAATCGAATAAAAGGCAAAAGTATAGGGGGCATTCGAATAATAAAATTAAATTACTAAATACTTATAATAGAATGATATAAGATGCTTGGAATTGATAAATTGAATTGAATTATTGAATAGATAAAAAATTGGACCAAATTGAAGAAAATGGGGGAAATGGCAAAAGTTGTTGATTCGTACGTAGAGAGTTGTTTGTTTGTTGTCTTGATCAGGTAAGTTTATACGGTATGTTTGCGCTAAATTATTATTTATTTATAATTATAATTGTAATTATGGGTAATTAAAATTTTTAATTGTTTGCGATTTAGTACAAAAAAGGTGAGATAGAGGATTAAATTGAATACAATGAATTGCAAATTGAAATAATTATGGAATTGGCCTTAACTTGGACTGAAATGGGATATGTTATGTGATGATGTGATGAAATGAGATGAATTGATTCGATTTAGATAGGTTAATAGTGATAAAGACCAAATTGAATATATGTGAAAGTATGATATAATGTTGTAAACGTGAAATTGAGTCAATAAGGTTATGTGATGTACTATTATATATGAGAATTGTTTGTTTGGTTGATGAAATTATGTAATTAAATTGATAAATTGTTACCATATTAACTGTTGGGGTAGAGTCAGATATAGTTAGCAAGCCATAGGATCAGAAGAGTTCAAGGTTATACGACTATGTGTCAGGGAGTGTTGGGCACCCCATTTTTTGGTTATATCGACCAATGTTCGGCATATTTATTTGTCAATTTTACCAGCTAGTGTAGGGCACAATTCATTATTATGAATTTATTCGTCAGGCACTGGGTGCCAAATTGGTGTGTTAATTGGATCCGTGTGTCCGTCCGAGTCCAAGTCAAGTTAATCGGGACATGTATAAAGTAATTAGAATAAATTATTTTTAGATTGATTTTTTACAATGATCGGATAATGTATATACATATTGAGAATCAGTTAGATAAGTCCAGGGGGCTAATATGGAAACATGACAAATCAATGAATGTGAATTGAAATTCGTATTATGGAACGATGTAGTAATTGACAACAAATTTGCAATCGATATATATATGGTTCAAAGGTGAATTGATATGAAATATGAATGAAGTTCATATTGTTTAATATGATTTGGTTTGAAAATTTAAATTATGAAATGAAAATAATGTTTGGCATTTATTCAAAATGGGATGTATTACGGTAAATAGATTGTATAATATGATTAAGTTAGTGAATTGATGAAATGATTCTTTGTTTTATGAATGATGATGAAATTTTGAATTGAAATGTTATATGATTGAGTTACTATATAGTATGAAAAATGTTGAACTCACTTTTTTTATAATTGAACTGCGATGATAGGCAATTTTTACTAAGCTAAGTAACATTTAGGGTATAATTATAACCTGATAATGTCAACTTGCGGATCGTAGTGAAGCTCACACTATCTCGATATTGATTTGGTAGTCTTTTAATTGTATTATGGCTCGGTTATGTGTGGCATGTACTTAGGAGTTTGTTTTGGTTTATTTGTGTAGTAATATGGTTTGAAATCCATGTTAGCATGATTTATGGAAAACAATATACATAGTTGAAATCTTATGCATTTAGTAGATGGTTTGAATTGTGCAAATAGCTCATAAAATAACATTTTGAGTATGCAATTACATAGATATTATGATGTCATGTTATGGATAAAAGAATTGGCTGATGAGGTTGAGTTTATTTAAGATATTTTGATATGTTTTGATGCTATATTATGGAGGGGTTGAATTAAATGGTTTGAAATGGTGATATGTGATGTTTTGGAATGCTTATAGAGTTTACAAATGTATATAGGGTTGTTTAGTAAGTGTGGTTGATTTGAATTTCAATGTTCTTAAAACTTCAATTGGTGTTGTCATTAAAAGAACATATGAAATGGTCGATCTTAAGTAGTTATATGATATGTATATAAGTTTGAAATGAACATGTACTTACGATTTCATTTGGTTATGTAATGTCTAATTTGGACTTGGTTGACATTTTGAGAATCATATGTATATATGTGAATGATGGCAATAATCATGATAAGGGTAACTTGTTGAGTAGTTTGGCTTAAATGTTTGTTTGCTTAAATGGTGACTAGGTGATATGCCATGGAATAGGTGTGTAAAGGTGATTCACAGGCCTATGTATGCTTGAAATATTTTGGTAGGTTTAATGCATAAAATCTAAGGTTGAATTGGAGCCAATTTGAGATTATTTGGAATGGTTAATGTGATACACGTTTGGTTGATTGTTTGAGGTGCCATTGAAGGCATATTGGTATGTTTTAAATGTGGTAATTAGGATGCTATGTTATGAATTGGTATGATCTTGGTTGGGTTTTTTTTATTAGGCTTGTAATTAGATCTAATGATACCATTTGTATTTGTAATGACTCAGAAGTCAGTGGCATTAGAAAATGGTGGTTTTGAGACCCCATTTTTGATATTTGAGTTAGTAAACATTAATTAATTAATATTTACGAGATTAGTATAGAGTTTAATTAAACTTTGGTCATCTAATTTTTTCAACTTGATAGTTAATTAAAGTACAAGTGTAATCATCCTAAAGTTAGTGATATTAGAAAATATGGTTTCGGGATCTCGTTTCCGTAAACTGGACTCATGAGTATTTTATTAAATATTTACGGAGTTTATATTGGAAGTGAATTGAATTTTGGATAGGTAATTTTACTAAATTAGTAATTAATTAAGGTACAAGAACTAATTTGTAAAATTAGTAAAAGTACAATTGTTATAGTAATCTCTAATTAAAACATGGACAAGGGACTTAACTAGCAATTAAATCATTATGCTATTGATATTGGAAGAATGAGGATGGCTAATGATGGACTTAAGAAAGGATAGTGGCTGCATGAAAAATGATCGGTTGGCCTAAGGAAATTAATTAAAGAAACGGGGGAGAACATGAGTTTGGGGGAGAGAACTTAGTTTATTCTTTCCTTCCTTTTTCTGCCGAAAAAAAAAAACCTAATTGACGGAAGCTTTGTGCCGAATGCAGGGGGGGGAAGAAAAATATGATTTTAATTACTTAAGAAGCTGAAATTTTGAAGTACTCGCTAAAAGAGAAGAAGTAGGCTGCAAAAAAAAAAAAAAGAATGGAACGATAGAAGCTAGGACGTGCACGAAAACTTTGGTAAGCTTATTAGTCTTTAAATTCTCTTTACGACTATACCCGAAAAATTTTACAGGTTTCATTTGTATGGAAATACTTGGAATTGAATCGATTGGTAGTTGTTTCCTTTAAGTATATGAATGCTGACCGAACTAAGGACATTTGCTATGGTGTGAATTGAGAAGGTTCCTGGTTGTCTAAAATGGTTCAAACAGTGGGGATTTGCTGCTGTTTTAAGTGGTTTCAAATGCTTATCTTTAATGGTTATGCTATTCAAAACTTTTATATTAATACTGTAAACTTTATATATATATATATATAAAAGGTTGTCTACATTGTGCATAAATAGAGTTAGTCGAATAAGTTCACTTCATTTTCTTCTTTGTTCATTGATATTCTTTTAGCTGGTATGAGAAATGAAATAAAAGAAAATTGATGAGTTTGTACTATTGAATGAGTAGTTGTAGCATGCAAACCCCATGCGTGACTATCAGTTTTTAGCTCAAGTTTATGAGATGAACGATTGGGTTGTTGTCCGATAATTACATGAATGCTGTCCATTTGATTTTGGATTAAAATAATTTGAATGTGATGAAATTGAAGAGAGTAAATGTTGGAAATTGGTGTCTCAAATCTGTTAATTTAGGGGTGTAATTGCTATCGTTTATGAAGCTTGTGAAGGTTAGTGAGGGCTGATTTAAATGCTGCAAATAATTGCTTGATTGGCAATTACGTTGTTGGATTAAATGGGATCACTTAGCTGTATATTTTTGGTGTCTAAATCTGTAAATTGAAGGATGCTTAGTGTTGCATTAATAATGCAGGTAGTTGAAAATGAAAATAAATTAAAACTATAGAATCTTTAGTTAATTGATGGTTAGTGTATCGGATTAATGATGTACAAAAAGTGGTGTAGTTATGTTGTTTCAAGGGCTGCTGTTTGGTGCATTAGTGCAGCAGAAAAATCGTTGTTTAGACGTCAATTAATGTTTTCTGAGTGACTGTAAATTTAAATAAGGTTGAAGTTGTTAATGAACAAATTATATATATGAGCTATTTAGATGTTATATAATGCTGTCTAAACAGATGAAGACTATGTTGTTCAAGATTGCTATTCAAATGTTTTACAAGCTGAAAATTTAAGGGGGAGATTTTGTGTAAGTATATATATCGAATTAAGTAATAAAGTGATGAGCGAATATCATTCCCACAAGGATTGGATTGAGGCACAAAAGTGATCAAGTTATTATAATAAAATGCGATTAATGCTATGGTAAAACTATGGTAAGTATGCAGTGTCAATTAAAAGGAATAATGATGTATGCAATATGTGGAATTAATAAATACTTGGAAATTCTATGACAAAAGTGAGAGCATAAATGTAATGACAATAACGAGAGTTATTATCCGAATAGAATGTAAACAAAGAAATAAACAACTAAATATGTTGTGGCAAAGCTACTACAACAAAGAATAAGGATAGAGTGATGTTGATTCGGAAGATCGGGATTACCTAGAATCGACCTTTACTATCAATAATGCATTGGCAAAATCGTATCTACTTTACTGCACAGAAGAGTTCTGAAATGACCTGCCTCTCACGAGAGCAAAACCTCAAGTTACCTTGCCTATGTCTATAGGCTTTTTAGATATCTTGCCTGAGTTCCTTCTGTATGACTGTGACTCTATGTCTAGAGTCGATTATAAGTGTCTATTTAATACTTGCTCAGTTCATTAAATTTTAATCCAAACAATCCAACCCTTTCGGAATTAGAATCAGTTTATAAGTATGCGAACAGTCTTCTATGTCTAGAGATCGTTTGCATTTTAATTAAGAAATAAGAACAATAAAATGAAATAGTAAAGTAAATTAGATATATACTGCATCTATAAAAATAGTTTAAGGTTTCATCGAAAGTAATCCCAACCCTATGAGATTTAGCTCATGGGCTGGGGAATAAAATTCTAAACCAAAATATTACCCGAGATTCTATTCAACAACTTCAATTCAATATTTCGAAGGAACACTAATGGAAATAATGGAAGAACTTTGGGAAACAACTTTCGCTTGCCCAATCCACACTTCGGTAGCACAGCGTCCTGTGATGGCTAAGAAGGACTGCCTTCGACTTCCTTTCCTTTACGCAGTCGAACCCTTATTCACGCCTAAGGATCTCTCCCATTTTTTTGTTCACTGTTTAGGGTTTCCTCATTTGGCTTTTATAGATAGATTAGGCTAGGGTCAACTAACAACTCATGATTATCTTATCCTTTTTTAAGGGGATTTATCTAGTACAAGTTTGAATTTAAGCTGAGACTGTTGCGGGAAAAATGTTGACTTGGTCTTCCCAGCATTGCCACTGCATCTATGCTGGCAAATTGTGTACACTTTGCCCTGACAAAACTTCACTCCTTTATTTCCTGTTTCCAAAACCTGTTCCTGCCACACAAATCCACCGCAAGCGATTAAAAGCACCTAATTCCAACACAGCCCAAGTCCTAATGCAATATTAAAAATGCTAACTAAAGTGTCCTAAAATGCAACAAAATGTACTTAAGTACAAGCAATTAGCTAGGTCTAAAGCCATGAAACATAACTCTTTTCAAGAGTTATCAACTGAATAATGAAATTACTAGTACATGAATGTTGAGGTGTTAAATGCTGCAAATTATGATGTTTAAAAGTTATAATTTGAGGTGTTAAATGCTACCAACTATAGTGTCTAAAGGTCGTGATTTATAATGTCTGAATGTTGTATTTAAGTTTTCTGAATGTGTTAATGTGTTGATTTGATATATTGCCTTATGGTTGTTTATCCCTGTCCAATGCAAGACAAAATAAATGTGCTTAACCTTGGTTTAATATACTGCCTTATGGTTGTGGTTGCTATTCAATTGGGATGTTGTTATGCTACCATATTGTGTTAATTTGGCTGTCTAGATGGAGCTAATAAAATGGCCTGAATATGATATTATATGCAGTGTTAATGTTATTTTATTTTGAAGATATGATGTTGTTTGATGCATATAAACAAAGCGGTCAGTTTTCTGCATATTAAGGAGGTTCGAATAAATGTATTAAAATTATATTCAAAATTGCAATTTAATTATTGTCTAGAAATAAATATTAAATTTGTCATTGTCTAAGAATAAATATTAAGTTGATGTTCTAAAGTGGGTAGCTAGAAAGTTACCGAATTAATGCATTAAATTGTTGATCGAATTGTGTGCTTGGCTACTATCTGAATCATTGCCTTAACGATTAAAATGTGTAACAATTTTTATTCAGATTAGGTGTATTGTTTTGGGTTGAGATGTTAAGTAGAATAATTATGAGTAATGTTAAAAAAATTAAATGTAAAAGAAGTTGAGTTGAGTAAATTATCAAGATCCTACCTGATGTACAGTATCTATTCACTTCTATATTTTCATTCTTTTATCTATCGTTTTTAACAATGGGAGACATATTCATCTTAAGTAGGGGGACCAAAAGCTAAATTGTTCTTTTCAAGAATTCATTTTCCTATCAAATTGAGATTAAGTTATATTTTGCTCAAAATTTAATTTTTGTTGATTATGCTAAACTTTAATATAAATAAAGTTATACTATCTCAATAATTGTTATGTTAGATGAATTATGGCATAAATGTTAGTCTTAATAAAATATATAAATCAAACCCTAAAATTTTTAATTCCTTAGAAAAGCTAAGCATGCATGAAAGTTTAAGTCTCTAGAATTGATTTAGTAATTTCTTGAGGCGAAATCCTAGGAAGCATGGAATTTTAAAAATGATATAGAAAGACTTTGTTTAGACCATTTGAGCCTTTCAAGCCAAACTTATTGAATATTTATTCTTTGAAACCCATCTTTGAGACTATATGGCCTGATTTTATTGGAACCTAGCATACATTAGCCATCCATTTTTTAATATTTATCTCTAAATTGTCCCAAACACTAGACTCGGTTTATCCAGAATATTCTCTGAAAATAAGTTTGGGGGAGTTGAGAAGAAGTATCAAATGCTTAAAAATATTATAGTAAATGTAGTAATATGCTCGAGCAAAAAAAAAAAAACAGATGTACTCAAAAAAATAGATGTAGAAGAATCATGTGTACTCAAGTTCAAAAACAGTTGGTGAATTCGAGGATATCTATTTCGAAGGCCTGATGCAAGCTGAGTCTAAGGTGTTTAGCTTAAAATTATCCTTCTTTTACCTACCCCTAACTAAACCAAATTACAACCTATTTAAAACACCTATTAATTCAGATTTCTGTGCCGACTACATTAGTGGAGAAAAAATTCTAAACTCAACTTATGAAGGCATAATTAAACTTAAGGATTGCAACTTAGTCTTAAATGAGGGAATAAAATTTAATCGGTAAGAATTTAACATATATTTATTAAGAAAGCACTTAGTTTATTCTTACTGTCATGATAATTAGTGAGAATAATTTGAACACTATGTATACTTAAGTTACGTAATTTCAGAATTTTTGTTCTTAAGCATAATTGTGCTAAACTCATAATTGTGGGAAGAAATGAATTTTGAAGAAATTTTGCAAAGGTTATTTTCTTAAACTTCTTTTTAAATTTGTGTATTACTCGAGACAAACAATGAATTAAGTTTGGGGGTGTGGAAACACTAAAACATATAGATTTTTCAGCACCTTTTGAGCACTAATTCATGCAGTTTCTAACTAATTTCTATCGAATTTTATAATTTTATTATAAAATAATTAATTTGAAATATTTTATGAAACATTTTTAATTTTAGTTATTTTATACTAAATTTGCATAATTTGGCCAATTTTCGACAGTTTTGCACAAAGAGTGAAAAATTAGCTTGGTAGTCACCTTGAGAAGATCAAATTTTCGAAGCATCTTTCAAATCATTTGACACATGAGTAAGGCTGATCATTATTAAGCCATGAAATCCCCAAATCAACTCCTTGGACCCATTGAAAAATTATTTCTGATCCAACAAAAATTGGGTTGAATTTACTTATAGCCTAATGTAGAGTAAGGGACCCAGATTTTATAAATTGAAGGGGACTGATCCACCAAGGGAAGAGCATGCTAATGTCGACCCAATTACTGCCTAAATTAGGTAATCAAGATGATTATAATATTTCCAAAACAACCCTTAACTTTCTCCAAAAACTCGTTCCAACCCCTCCTCTTTTTGTGCATTCTCACTTGTCCCGTTAAGCTAATTTTAGCAAAGCCATCTCAACCCCTCTCTCTACTATCAAGGGTCGGCCATGAGAAGGGGGATTGGCTACTATTGTTAGCCAATTCAAGCTGCCATATTTAAGTATAAATACTCTCTTTCACCTCCTCATTTCCCACACACATTCACCCATCCATCTCTTCATTCATTCTCATCCTCTTCTCTTCTTCCACTAGCTTTCCCTTTTCTTTTTCCATCCCCTTTCTTGAAAAAGAGCTTTGCATAAGTCTTGGGATCAGCCTTAATCAGCGTTGTTGGAGCAATTTTCTTGGTTGTGGTGGCAGTCCAAATGAACGAAGGAAGGAGCGAACGGATCTTACCTTGAGCATGACCAAAATCGACTAGAGTTTTCTCTTTCTTTTCCTCATCTTTTGTTTTGTTTAATTCATAAACATGATTTCAATTGAGTATTTGATTTTCAATAATATCATGGTGGCTTAAATTCTTTTGTGTTGAATGATATGATCTACATGATTTATTTCATTTAATTTTGGTAAATGATTTTCTGCGATTTGTGATCCATTTATTCATATAGATAAAATTAAGACGAAATTTCTATTGCATGATTTATGTGAAAGAATGTTTAAGTTAATTAATTAACTAAATAAGATTTTAATTACCCGATACAATACTTGTATGGTCTAACATTTAATCATTTAAAATCAAATTGTAATAATACAAAACCTATTATTGCCTTGTATAGACTTGTAAATTATTTTCCTTATGAAACTGTAAACTATTAAGTATGGAGACATGTGAGGTAGGTTTAATAATTAAATAAGTAAAATGTTTTACTAAGTGTGTTGAGGGTTAATAAATGTTCGATTTAGCCACAAAATTTTCGTAACATCTTTTAAAGAATTAAATGAAAATAAGCTACGAAGGACGATTATTCTAACACTTTTATGCTAATTGTAGTAAACTCTTCAAGATTTGCATTTTGTGTCATTTTAATATTGTACTTAGATAATTGTTAGTTTACTAAATTAGATAGTAATTCATTTAATTTAGTTGCACCACATTTACAATTCATATTATTTTTACCTTCACCAATTTCTTAAATTATAATTTTTCACAAAAAATTGGTTGACAGTCCCTATGGAGACGATAACTCAATATACTTATTACTTTATTATTTGTTACGATTGTGTACACTTGCACATTTTTGTCGTTCCACCTCTCTGCTCTCTATCATAGTTGCCCGATCTTACCCTTCTCTTGTTTAGACACCCTCATATTATCTTCTTCCCTTCTCAAGGAATCACCACGCACTTGATCACTTGGTACCGCCTCGATTAGCTCTTCAAGGGCCTCTCGCGTTGCAACTCAAACCTAAATCCATTCCTTCTTGAATTGACTCATCTCAGTCGAACTGGGTCTCTATGTGCACATATTAGGGGTCAACCTCAAGCTTTGATACCACTTGTCACATTCCAAGGCTTTAAATCCACAAATGTATGACCTTAGGCTCAATTCTTATGACAATGAGCCTAAGTACAACCTTCGATCCTTTTTTAGATAGGCTAGCGTTGCCTCAAGGTCATAATAAGCCACTAAGAGAGCTCCTACAGTCAACACTCAAAGCACATAAGGGTTAGGAGAAATGTGAGGAGGATTTTTATTACTTAAGCCAAGTATTTCCAAATGAGGAGTGGGCCTTCCTATTTATAGGCCAAGCTCCTCAAAACCAGTGGTTAAGAGAATCTTTATCTGACAATCGACATCATGTGTTTAGAACATTCCGACATAACTATATTCAATGCTAGGTACAAGTGGATTTTTCTAGACCTTTTGGAACCTTCTACCCTGTTCCACAAGGGTCTAGCCCTTTCCATAACCTTTCGGAATCTTTTAGATCTAGACTTCTCTAATGCATACTAGAAGTGTCTACCACATTCTTGAACATTTTGAGCTTTTCTGCCTTGGTTCAGGGCTAAATTATGACTAAATTGATATAATATGTAAACGTTGAGGCCTAAATTTATTATTATACAAATTTATTTAACTGCCATATCAACATGTCGTCTGTGATTTTAACGGGAGAGACCAATGATCGAACATTGTAATGTGGGTGCTTAAATTGCAAACCTTTTTTTATTTTGGGTGCTTAATTTGAAAATCTTTGATAATTAAATGACTATCTGTATAGTTTACCTTTCTTCTCTTTTTTTTATAAAAAAAATACTTAGTTGCCATGCCATTTTATTTTTAAGCATATGACTTCAAAGTGTATGATGTACATGAAAATATATTATTTAAGCACATTTAAAATGTTAGGCCCTTATTTTAATATTTTAAAAGGTTTTACCATTATTTGAGAATTTAAGTTTTATAACTAATCAATACATATATTTGTTACTTTAATTATTTAAAGGATAATTTGCTCAAAAAAATTTTAAAGGACAATGACATAAATGAAGGTTGTGCTTTAAGTAGGAGTGTTCAAATGATTGGTTTGGTTAATAGTGAAGTAAATTACCATTAATCGAATTAACCAAAAATTGAAATCCTTAACAGTTAGCTAAATAAATTTTTTTGAAACCTATTAACTAACAGATTCATTTCAATTAATTGAGCAGTTAATCGAATTAATTGATATTTGTAATTTTTTGTACAAACAAATTTAATAAAAAATTATCTTCTTTTATTTGTTTTAATTCAAAGAAGTTTAAAAGAAACAAATAACATTAAATAACACAATAACAACGCTAAATTAAAAATATAATAACAAATGAAATGAAAAAAGTGTTGAGTGTTTAACTAGGAAATTTTAAGTTGAAAGGAAACATGGAAAACCAAAAACTTGAAGGAGAAAAGATAGAAGTCGATAACTTGAAATTAGAAAGAAACACAAGCACAAGTTGTTTACTATTTAGGGTTTCTTTCTTTTCTTTTCATTTTTAAGTTTAGTTTTAGTTTTTTTCAAATAAATTTATTTCTCATAATACTTTTTAAAGAATATTATAATAATGTTCATAAATTCATTAATTTTTATATATGGAGCTTATATAATACATTAAATCTATCTCTAATATACTAAACTTATCTATAATATAATGGGCTTATTATATATTATTAATAATTTTGGTTAATAAGTTAGTGTAGTTAATTATTCAGTTTCGAATTTAATTTGTAATAGGCCCAATTAGCTCGGGCCCATATCAAATAAATAGACCAAACAAATAAATAAAAAATAGAGTCCAAGTTACAGAGGCCCAAAAATTAACAAATCCCAGTGGCCCAAAACAATTTCAGAAACCCCTAGGGTTTCTGAGGAAATCATTAGCGCCGCAGCCAAGCTCTTCGCACGAACCAGATCTTCATGCACGCGCCTTCACCTGCACGACAAGAAAAGAAACAAAACAACATATGGAAAGAAAAAAATCAAAAGATTGCGAATCAAATCGATGTAAATAGATTTGTTTTCTATGTTATTGTTTTGTTATGGCTATAAAAAACCATTGATATTGTAATTAAAAGGGAGGAACAAACAGATACAAAATAAATAAATAAAAAGAGAAAGGATTAAAGGTGAAATCACGTCTCTGTTTTTTTTCTATTTATCTTCTTTTTTTCATAAACAGTAATAAAAGGAGAAGATTTTCAAAGAAAAAAGGGATTTTGAAAGGATTTTCTTTTTGATTTCTTTTTTCGGTTCTTAGATTCTGTTTCTCTGTTAAAAAAAAAAAGAAGGAAAAGGAGACCTTACCTGATACCGACGTGGTGTTCCCTTTGCCATCGTAATCGATGACTGGGGCAACAACTGAAGCCGTGGGACGGCCTTGCTTGGCAGCGGAGGCAATGCAGACAGCAAAACCCTAGCAGAGGGCTCCTCTGCTGTTTTAAAACAAGGGAAAAAATGAAAATTTTTTTTGTGAAAAATTGGTTTTATAATGGTCATGAAACGACGCCGTTTGAGGTCTGCTTCAGTGGCCTCAAAACGACGTCGTATAGGCCAAAACTCTGCGACCCGACCCGAAAGACACTAGATCCGCGTGTTTTTAAGCGGTGGGGTAAATTGCACTTTTAGCCCCTCCGCCTTTTAATATTTTTACAATTGAGTTTATTTTATTTCTGAAATTCGCCTTTAATTTATTTTTGATTTCAATTTGGTCCATATGGAACGACGCCGTTTAGAGAAAAAGGGTAAATTTCCCTTCCAGTCCCTCCATGATTATTCGCGCGTTCAATACGGTCCTTTGGGCTTTATTTATTTGCGGATTTACCCTAGATTTTTTATTTGCAATTCAATTTAGTCTTTTTATATTTTTCTTAAATTAATTAATTATAATAATGTAATTATTATTATTTTATTTTTATAATATTCATATGTAATTATTTTTTTAATATATAAATATATGTATATTTATTTTTTATGTACATATTTATATTTTTAACTAATATTTTCTCATATTTATATATATACACATATTTATTTATTTTTATTAATTTTGATAATGTAGATATTATTTAATTATTTTTAATCTATATATATATATTTTATATGTACATGTATACATATTTATTTTTTAAATGAATATTATTTTATATTTATATATATATACGTATATATATATATTTTTTGAAAATGTTTAACTACCTACTTATAATTTTAACACATATTTTATAATTTATGTATATGTATATTTATATTTTTTCTTTGTTTTCATAAATGCATTTCGTATTTTATATATAAGTTTTATAACCCAAAATTTTAAGTGTAAGTTATGTTTACGTCTTTTATTCTTAATTTCAATGTATATATTCGTACCTTTTTTCTTTATATTTTTTGTTTATTTCCTTCATTTGTTTATTGATTTATGTTTTTATTTATATTTTGTTCATTTATTTGATACTTTGCATGTCGTTGGTTATTTTTTATCTACATTAATTTCGTTTATTTATTTATTTATATTATTTCTATGTCATTGTTGTATTTATTATTGTATTTTACATTTAATGAAACATTATATCGTTTTTTACTCAAACTCACAAAAAATGAAAAATTTCACAAACAAAGGCAATGCTCGTATTTAGAATCTTCGAAAAGATTGAGCCCTAACATATTGGGCTCCAATTTTCTTCGTTGAAACTAATTATCGAGAATGTTTTTTTATCAAACAAAAAAACTTGTTGTCGGGAATTCAATATGTTGTGTCCTAATGCATTGGATGTGACGTATTGATTTCTCGAGACAAAGATTGAAAAAAAAATAAAGGAGCTGTTCAAAAATTAGGATTTTGAGAAATTGTGCCCTAATGCATTGGACTGCGATTTCTTCATAAATCCTAAACAATTCAATATTCTTTTAAATTTTATTACACGAGTCTTTTGGACAAACTTATCTTGAAGAAATAAAATGTCGTGCCCTAACGCAATGGGTGTGACGTTTTCTTTTTCAAAATGAGAGAGTCTCTATAAATAACTTAATTTAATTAAGGATTGTATTTTTCAACTCTCGACATTAAGACATTAATTAATCAATTTGGTTCCAATTTTTGGGCGTTATGAGGGTGTTAATCCTTCCTCGAACGTAACTGATTCCCGAACCTACTTTTATAAAAACTCGTAGACCAAAGTCATTTTAGGTGATCCAATCACACCTTAATAAAAGATTGGTGGCGACTCCAAATTTTCATTGACAACAAATTTTTGTTTTTTTCAAAAAAATAAAAAATGGTTTCGACAGCTTGGCGACTCCGCTGGGGACTAAAATAAGAGAGTCGAGCCACAAAGTTGATTAATTTCTGTCTTATGGTCGAAAAATAAATTTTAAAAATTCATAAGATCCTTTTGCATTCATTATTTTCTTGCTTAATTGATCTAAGTATTTTTGCATTGTACATTACATGAGTTGAATGATTTTACCCTTCTAAGTGGGAGTGACAAACTATTCTTTCATGAGGTTTTCACCTCCGTATAGGATAGTGGATCGCTTTCAGGATACATCTGTACCTATGCCATCGTGAGATTTTCATCTCCGTATAGTCATAGGGAAAATGTATTCCCCTGAACCGAACTTGATCTATATGAGCCTATAATGGGTGAAGATCGAGGAATCTGCTGGTTCGGGTACCTTTGCCCTAGAAGTCAAACCTCATATAGTGAACCTTTGGAATTCACTCTAGGTAGAACTACACTGAACCCTAGTAGATACCCGAATTGGTGTTTTATTATTTGTTGATTGTATTGGATTCTATGTTTATACATGATACTGACTTTTTGTGTTTTGCTTTGATTGCATGGCATTCCAACTACATGGAATTTCATTCTGAAAGGCGCTGGTTCATATTTGGTTGCTAGATAGAAAGCTTATCATGGAAAAAGGGTTTCTTGGTAAAGTGGAAGAAATACGACTACCCGAATATATTCCAAGAAATACAACAAAAGAAGGGTGATGAAGAAGTATACGACTTTGCTTCATGGCCCTACAATTCAAGTTGATTATTCAAGAGCTACCGACATCTAAAGAAGCAGATGAGCATTACGAAGACGGACAGATAATGGATCACGCAAAAAGGAGTTAGTAGTAGCGTCCATTGGAAATTTGCGTGATTTGTCTTAAACATCCAAATGAAGGAAAGATTGATGTTATTTCTTGGAATATGAGGGCGAGGCCATACATGCATCTGTTTTATGTAAAGAAATTTACTTTCTAGTAAAGTTTTCTAAATGAAATCAAATTAGAATCGATGCCTTTTTGCATTCATTTCATGCATCACATCATATGCATTAAAGACCATTAAAAGACTCTAATTGAGTAAAGTTATTTCAGCTAATCAGGAAAACTAACAGCCTTACGATACCCAAGCAAAAACTAGAGAAATGGACCAAAGTTTGGAGAAATTAGAGCGAATGCAAATGCAGATATAGGAGCAACTGACCAAATTTCAACAGGAAATGAGAGATCAGATGCTAGAATTACAGAGAACTATGATGAGCCAATTCAACCGATTGCTAGCTGGAGAGTTAGAAGAAGTGAAAGACTCGGTGGTCCACTTTGAGAAAGATAATGAAGACCCTGTTTATCCCTCAGGTTTTACCCCGATAAATGTCCAGCCAGATATGCATCCACAAGGGGCACCCCTTACTATTAAATCCCAACAATATCAGACCGGTACCTTATCACCAATGAATCACCCGATAGGCTCAAGATCCCATCTGAGGAACAATCTGGCTAATCCTATTGCTCTTAATAATCCAACAGAAACAAAACAGGCGAGGATAGAGTACCCGATACTATAAAGGCCCCAAAGAGGAAGGGGAATAAGGGGGATAATGCAGGCAGATATAACAAGGGCACTCAAAACCAATTGCTGTGGACCGGCCAAAGATAGAAACCACCAGCCATCAGAGCCCTTTAAAGCGAGAATCTTACACGAAGGAAAATACAAAGAGGCCTCAATTTACGCCTATACCGATGACATATAGCGAGCTATATCAAAGCCTATTTAATGCACTTGTGGTGTCCCCTTTCTACCAAAAACCAATGTTGCCTCCATTTCCTAAATGGTATAACGCAAATGCTCAGTGTGAATACCATACAGGAATTGCGGGGAGCTCGATAGAAAATTGCACCGCATTCAAAAATATAGTTGAAAGACTCATTAATATAGGCATTGTCAAGTTCGATGAGGCCTCCAGTGCAAAAAATTCGCTACCCAACCACATTGATAATGGGAAGAATGCAATGAATGAAGAAGTGTTGGGAAACATTTACATCAATGCCGTATATGAAGACGCAATTGAAAAAGGACCTTGTTAGATATCCACCCTTATAAACTTGAGAGTGCTCTAAATAATCAGATTTCTGTAGCATCTACAACTTATTTAGAGTAATGTTCAAAACACACTTGTTGCTTTTAGCCTAGAGGCAATAAGAATTCTTTTATGAAATAAGCTCATGTCTGAACATCGTTATTCTAATAAAATACATCTTTGCACTTATTTTTGAGCCAATATTTTCATTCTTTTTGAATAATTATTCTTTCATTCTTTTGGATTTTCGTCCACAATCATTCTTTTATAAATCATATTGTATAAATAATTATTCATAAATTCATATATTCTTTTGTAAATTCTTTGGTATTTACTAAGGATCCCCAGATATCAATGACATAAGTGACACTGCTACAGATTTCGAACCTCCTTTTGAGTGAGACAGGTGTTTAAAGGGATCTCATGACTTTGAAAATGACATAGATTGTAGCCTATTTTCTAACTTGTTGAGGATGGTAGAACAGGAGGACAGACAGAGCCTACCTCACAAGGAATCATTAGAAATTGTAAGCTGGGTGAATATTAGAATTAACCTGACTGCCATGCCGAAGCAAGACCTTGTTGAGTTACTTCTAAAGTTCAAAGATGTCTTTGTATGATCATACTGGGATATGCCCTGGGCAAGCACTAATAATGAATTCTACACAACAACACGATGTCAAAAGTTTGCAGTGTGAACAATGCAATGAAAATTCTTTGCTGGGGCAATGCCTTTCTAGTTGACTCAGCATAGCTTTGCCCATTTAAAGTCGAGTTTCCACCTCTTTAAGTTTTGTTGGATTTTATCTTGATTGAAGAGGAAGATCCAAAGTTTTCTGTCATAGTTTCACCCTAGGAGGCTCTATGAAAGAAACCTGATATCAAAGAAGATTCTTCGAAAGGGATAACAAGGACTTGCCTAACCCTACGAGCTCAGATTCGTAAAAAAAAAAAAAGAGGTCAAGGCGAAAACCCACAAAGGGCGCTTTGACCAAAAGTGGATTTTGAGATGAAAACCCGAAAAAGGTGACTCAAATTTTGAGCAAAAAGGGGCATGGACGTCATCATCATCAAGGGTTTCTTATGGGCATTGCTTCATTTTGAGATCATTAGTTACTTCAACAAACGGGCATTACCAATATCATCATATGCCGATAGAAAATTTCAGAGAGGATTATATTGGATAATGCATTGAGCTTGAACAATAGTACGACAGCTGAGGTCTGTAATCAATTCAAAATTAGACACCACGATTCATCACTAAATTTCCTAGAGGTGAATATCAAAATTGAAGGAAAATGGCTCAGACTTGCAATGACTGGCATGAGAAATTACCATTTTACCTTCCTTGCTTGTCGAAAATCTATCAAGATGTTCATCGAGGCAACATCTTTCTCTTTGGTTTACGGGATTGAGGTAGTTTTACATATTGGGATCCCCTCTCTCTGGGTATTAGTTGAGCTAGAGCGGGATGAAGCAGAATGGATCCAATCGTGATGTGATCGGTTGAACCTAGGAAAAGGGTTAAAAGCTATTTATCAAGGTGAGATGTACCAGAGATAAATAATACGAGCCCATAATAAACAAGGTCATTTTAGAGAATTCCATGAGAAGGCTGGATGTTGGAAAAGATCATTCCTCTACAAAGGGATTTTAGAGGGAAATGAATGCCAAATTGGAAAGGTCCTTATGCTGTAAGGAAGACCTTTTCCGGAGGAGCATTGATTGCCTAATCTTGAAAACTCAGATTCAGTCAAGAAACACTTCACTTAAAGAAAGAGAAAGAACTAAGGTGAAAACCCACAAGGGGCACTTTGAGTCGTAAAAAAATGGAAAAAATAAAAATGGAAAATTAAAAAGGAGAGGCTAGTGTGAAAACCCGCAAGGGCACCATAACCCAAATGGGATTTGAGTTGAAAACCCAAAAAGGGTGACTCAAATATTGATCAGAATGAGGCACGAGGTGATCAGAGCAACTCGAATATTGATCAGTATGGGGCATGCAGTAATCTTGTTATGCCTGAACTAGCAAGAAAGGGTACTCGACATCTTGGGGCATCGACAGAGTACTGTAGATCTCCTAAACACATGTCTTCAGAAAGTTTGTACAGAGAAGCTCAAGCTGCAATATCTGGGGCACCCAATTTTCATACTATTGAATTTGTTGTCCTTGGAATACTTCATTCTTTTCTAAGATACACATTCCCAATCAATTTCTTTGTTATCATTCTTTACTATTTGTTATAATTTATTCCTTTCGAGCTATGCTCAGAACTAAATTTATTCTTATCCATTGTTATGACCTTTTTGCAAGCATGTTGCATTGGAATAATGATTAATGGACTAATAAAACTTTCACAAGGGAAGTTTTGTATATTACTCTAGAAGTTTCTAAATAATACAGGAACCTGAAACAGGGCTATTGTTTAGAACGCACCATGTTTAAAGGTTGGAAATCTGAAAAGGAAGAGTTTAAATTAGGACTTTCTCTTTGGATTTTGTTGTCAAAAACATTGATTGAACAAAATGACAAGATGTCGTGTTGATGACAAAGCTTAAACAAACAAGAGGTTTCCTCGGAGAAGAAAGCCTTCATTTATGCATGAGCCTTTGGTACGATACACTGGAATGGTGTAAAGGACCAGAGAGATTTAGATTTTGTATCCTTAAATTGTGATAGGAGAGGATTGAGGAAAAGCCATATATTTCTACCCTTGCGTTACAGTGGGAGAACGGTGGTACAAATTTTTGTGCCCCAATGGATTGAACTTTGAGGTTTACAGTGGGGGGCAACCTGACTAAATGTTTCTTCAGAAAAGCCAGCCAAGCAAGAAGGCGTTGTAGCACGTCAGTGTAAAGCCTTAATAAACTTTGAGTAATGACAACCTAAGTGGGATCATTCTCGAAAAAAAATTATGCATTCATGCAAACACCATTCACACATGTTAGGAGCATTTAATTCATTTTATGTCATCCTAATCATTAGACATAATTAGGTTCATTATAACAGGTCATGTTCCCCAGAGAACATATTAGTGAAGATAACAGATCTTGCCCTCCTGCGTCAACAGCGAAGCAGATCGAAGACACCAGCCATGTCCCTAGGAGCAGCGAAGTAGATTGAGTGGAATTGAATAGCTAGGTGGAGCAGATTAAAGCTATGGGCAGCGAATCCTATCTCTTTGGCATTATAGTGGAACAGATTAAAGCTAAAGCTAGCGAATCTTATTTCCCTAGCGTTGCAGCGGAGCAAATTAAAGCTAAGGGCAGCGAATCTTATCTCCCTGGCGTTAAAGCTGAGGGCAACCAATCTTATATCCCTGGTGTTAAGACTTGGAATAGCTGAGGTGGAGTGGATTAAAGCTGTGGGCAGTGAATCCTATCTCTTTGGCATTATAGTGGAACAGATTAAAGCTAAACATAGCGAATCTTGTTTCCCTAGCGTTGCAGCGGAGCAGATTAAAGCTAAGGGCAGCGAATCTTATCTTCCTGGCTTTAAGACTTAGAATAGCTGAGGTGGAGCAGATTACAGTGGTGGGCAGCGAATCCTATCTCTTTGGCATTATAATGGAACAGATTAAAGCTAAACATAGCGAATCTTGTTTCCCTAGCGTTGCAGCAGAGCAGATTAAAGCTGAGGGCAGCGAATCTTATCTTTCTGGCTTTAAGACTTAGAATAGCTAAGGTGGAGCAGATTACAGCGGTGGGCAGCGAATCCTATCTCTTTGGCATTATAATGGAACAGATTAAAGCTAAAGGTAGCGAATCTTGTTTCCCTAGCGTTGCAACAGAGCAGATTAAAGCTGAGGGCAGCGAGTCTTATCTCACTGGCGTTGAGCGAATTAAAGTGGTGGGCAGCGAATCCTATCTCTTTGGCATTATAGTGGAGTAGATTAAAGCTAAAGGTAGCGAATCTTATGTCCCTAGCGTTGCAGCAGAGCAGATTAAAGCTAAAGAAAGCGAGCCTTATCTTTCTGAGCAGCAGTGGAGTAGGTTGAATATTGAAGACCTTATCTCCCTGAGCAGCAGTGGAGTAGGTTGAAAATTACAGATCTTATCTCCCTAAGCAGTAGTGTAGCAGATTGAAAATGGTGAATCTTATCTTCCCAAGGTAAAAGGGAAGCAGATTGAACCCACTAGTCCTATCTCCCTTGACAGTAGTGGAATAGATTGAAAATTACAGATCAAAAACCCTAGTCCTATCTCCTTGGACAACAGAGGAGTGGATTGAAAATTACAAATCGAAGACCTCAGTCCTATTTCCCTGGACAGCAGTGGAATAGGTTGAAAATTACAGATCTTATCTCCCTAAGCAGTAGTGGAGCTGATCAAAGACCCCAGCCTTGCCTCCCTGGGTTGCAGCAGAGTAGGTTGAAGATAACAGATCTTACTGTCCTATACTGACAAGCAAAGCAGATTGAAGCTGATAAATCCTATCTCCCTAAAGTTGTAGTGGAGCGGATTAAAATAATAGATTTTATCTCTCTGAAGTGGCAGCAGAATAGATCACATCAGGTCTTATCTCCCTGAGGTTACAGTGGAGCAGACTAAGTAAGCAGGTCTTATCCCCCTGAAGTTGCAGTGGGGCAGACTAAAGATGGCGGATTTTACCTCCCTGAGGTTACAGTGGAGTAGATTGAAGCCACTAATCCTATCTCTCTGAGGTTACAGCGGAGCAGATTAAAATAACAGATCTTATCTCTCTGAAGTCGCAGCAAAGTAGATCGCATCAGGTCTTATCTCCCTGAAGTTGCAGTGGAGCAGACTAAAGATTGTAAGAAGCTGCAAGCCCCATGTCCCTGACTTTGCAGTGGAGTATGTCCCTGACTTTGCAGTGGGGTATGTCCTTGACTTAGCAGTGGAGTGGATTGGAGCATAAATTCCTATACTTCTGAAGATACAGTGGGTTAGAATGAGGCTACTTAATACTAGACAGGGCAAATTGGTCATTCTTAAAAATCTTTGCTTCATTCTCGTTACACGATAACGAGCAAAGAGGGGCAGCTGTAATAGGCCCAATTAGCCCGGGCCCATATCAAATAAACAGACCAAACAAATAAATAAAAATATAGTCCAAGTTATAGAGGCCCAAAAAGTAACAAATCCTAGTGGCCCAAAACAATTTCAGAATCCCCTACAGTTTCTAGGGAAATCATCAGCGTCGTAGCCGAGCTTTTCACACGAACCATATCTTCATGCGCGCGCCTTCACCTGCACGACAAGAAAAGAAACAAAACAACATATGGAAAGAAAAAAATCAAAAGATTGCGAATCAAATCGATGTAAACAGATTTGTTTTCTATGTTATTATTTTGTTATGGCTATAAATAGCCATTGATATTGTAATTAAAAGGGGGGAAGAAAACAGATACGGAATAAAAAAAAGAAAGGATTAAAGGTGAAATCGCGTCTCCGTTATTGTCTTTTTTCTATTTATCTACTTTTTTTTCATAAACAGTAATAAAAGGAGAAGATTTTCAAAGAAAAAGGGGATTTTGAAAGGTTTTTCTTTTCGATTTCTTTTTTCGGTTCTTAGATTCTGTTTCTTTGTTAAAAAAAAGAAAGAAAAGGTGTTCCCTTTACCGTCGTAATCAGTGATTGGGGCAACAACTGAAGCCGTGGGACGGCCTTGACTGGTGGCCGCAGCAATGCGGAGAGCAAAAGCCTAGCAGAGGGCTCCTCTGCTGTTTTAAAACAAGGGAAAAATGAAATTTTTCTGAGAAAAATTTGTTTTATAATGGTCATGAAACGATGCCGTTTGAGGTCTGCTTCAGTGGCCTCAAACTAACGTCGTATAGGCAACCCGACCCGAAAGGCACTAGATCAGCGTGTTTTTAAGCGGATGGGTAAATTGCACTTTTAGCCCCTCCGCCTTTTAATATTTTTACAATTGAGTTTATTTTATTTCTGAAATTCGCCTTTAATGTATTTTTGATTTCTATTTGCTCCATATGGAACGACGCCGTTTAAAGAAAAAGGGTAAATTTCCCTTCCAGTTCCTCCATGATTATTCGCGCGTTCAATACGGTCCTTTGGGCTTTATTTATTTACAAATTTACCCCAGATTTTTTTATTTGCAATTCAATTTAGTCTTTTTATATTTTTCTTAAAATTAATTAATTTTAATAATTTAATTATTATTAATTTATTTTTTAATTTTCATATGTAATTATTTTTTTAATCTATATATATGTATATTTATTTTTATGTACATATTTATATTTTTAACTAATATTTTTCTCATATTTATATATATACACATATTTATTTATTTTATTAATTTTGATAATGTAGATATTATTTAATTATTTTTAATCTATATATATATATATTTTATATGTACATGTATACATATTTATTTATTTTAAATGAATATTCTTTTATATTTATATATATAAATGCGTATATATCTATTTTTTATTTATTTTTAAAATGTTTAACTACCTACTTATATTTTTAACACATATTTTATAATTTATGTATATGTATATTTATATTTTTTCTCTTTGTTTTCATAAATGCATTATGTATTTTATATATAAGTTTTATAACCCAAAATTTTAAGTGTAAGTTATGTTTACGTCTTTTATTCTTCATAATTTCAATGTATATATTTTGTACCTTTTTTTCTTTATATTTTTTTGTTTATTTCCTTCATTTGTTTATTGATTTATGATTTTATTTATATTTTGTTCATTTATTTGATACTTTGCATGTCGTTGGTTATTTTTTATGTACATTAATTTCGTTTATTTATTTATTTATATTATTTCTACGTCATTGTTGTATTTATTATTATAGTTTACATTTAATGAAACGTTATATCGTTTTTTACTCAAACTCACAAAAAATGGAAAATTTCAAAAACAAAGGCAATGCTCGTATTTAGAATCTTCGAAAAGGTTGAGCCCTAACGGATTGAGTTCCAATTTTCTTCGTTGAAACTAATTATCGAGAATGTTTTTTTTATCAAACAAAAAACTTGTCGGGGATTCAATATGTTGTGTCCTAATGCATTGGATGTGACGTATTGATTTCTCGAGACAATGATTTAAAAAAAATAAAGGAACTGTTCAAAAATTAGGATTTTGAGAAATTGTGTCCTAATGCATTGGGCTGGGATTTCTTCATAAATCCTAAACAATTCAATATTATTTTAAATTTTATTACACGAGTCTTTTGGACAAACTTATCTTGAAGAAATAAAATGTGGTTCCCTAACGCATTGGGTGTGACGTTTTCTTTTTCAAAATGAGAGAGTTTCATTAAATAACTTAATTTAATTAAGGATCGTATTTTTCAACTCTCGACATTAAGACATTAATTAATCAATTTGATACCAATTTTTGGGCGTTACAAGGGTGCTAATCATTCCTCAAACGTAACTAACTCCCGAACCTGCTTTTCTAAAAACTCGTAGACCAAAGTCGTTTTAGGTGATCCAATCACACCTTAATAAAAGATTGGTGGCGACTCCAAATTTTCATCGACAACAAATTTTTGTTTTTTTCAAAAAAATAAAAAATGGTTTCGACAGAATTAATCAATAACTGAAATTTTAAAATATCTTTAATTGTTCTATGTCGAATTAAATTCAATGACCAACTGATTAACTGTAGTAATTCGGTCTGACTAGTTAACTCGGTTGTGTTGAGTATGCCTTATATTTCATTCAAATAAGAGATTGCTTGCAAGTCAAGTTAAACAAAATATATTTTCTTTCTAGAATAGTTAGAATTTATTAGTATAATATATTTAGCATTTATTAGCATAATTTATTTGACCTATGAATGTAGCCTATAAATAGGCTCTTTTACAACCTTAGAAAATATACCCATTAGAGATTAGAACTCATAACACTTTTGGAGAATTTTGTATTTATGTTTTGAGGGATCTTTGCTTTTGGGTTTCGGAGTTTAGTTGTATCTCCATCTTTTGTACTCTTCGTTCTTTTCCCTTTATAGTAAAATCATCTTTGCCCATGGTTTTTTATCCTCTTAAGAGGGGTTTTTTCACGTTAAATTTGTGTGTTCAATTTCTCAATTTCTTTCAGTATTTTTACTTGTTCGTCGATTAATCAAGTTAATCCCCAACAAGTGTTATCAGAGCTAGTTCAATTTTCACAGATCAACCCATTCAGAGATGGAAACAATAAGGTTTGATATTGAGAAATTCGATGGTGTCAAAAATTTCAATTTGTGGCAAGTTCGGATGATGGCAATTCTAGTTCAGAATGGCCTAAAAAAGGTTGTTACCGGGAAAAAGTCCGAGAGTCTAGATCAGTCAAAATGGGAAGAGCTTGATGAAAATGCCATGTCTACAATCTAGTTGTGCCTCGCTAACAGGGTATTGCAGAAGATGTTGATGGAGAAGACCTCATTTCCTTGTGGAAAAGGTTAGAAACTCTTCATGCGACTAAGTCTCTAGCTAACAGTTTAGTTTTGAAATAACGCCTATTTACGTTTTTCATGAATGAAGGTGAGCTTCTTAAAGATCATATCAGTCAATTCATTACCCTTTTAAATAATTTAAATAATGTTGAGGTTTAGATTGACGATGAAGATCAGACTATGCAATTATTGTGTTCTTTACCCCCTTCATACAAGTCTTTCAAGGAGACCCTAATTTATGGGAGAGACAAACTCTCGTTTGAGGATGTGAAGGATCATTTGTTGAGTAAAGACAAACTCGACAATGAGTTTGGTTCAGATAGCAAGGTAGATAGACAAGCTTCCATTTTGGTAGCATAAAAAAAGCGAGACAAAAGGTGCCGCTATTGTGAGAAGTTAGGTCACGTCATAGCAATTTGTTATAAATTACGAAATAAAACGATTGCTGAGAGTAACGAGGAAGATGTAGCTGGTGCTAATTTGACTGGTGAAAGCGGTGGTGATTTTCTTGTTAGTGTCAACGAGAAAAAGCTCTGAGCTTACGTTCGAGTGGATCCTAGATTCGGGAAGTTCTTTCCACATGTGTCCCAATAGAGAATGATTCTCCACATGCAGTTCGGTTGAAAGTGGATTCGGTATTTGTACTGTTAAAATTAGAATGCACAATGGGATGATTAGGACACTCTCAGATGTTTGGTATGTACCTAATTTATGAAAGACTCTCATCTCTTTGAGTATTTTAGACTTGAAAGATTGCAGAATCAACATCGAGTCAAGCGGCATTAAGGTGTTTCGTGGGACTATCGTTTTGTTAAAAGGTAAAAGGACCAGCAGCATTTATATTCTTGAAAGTTCTACAATGAGTGGAAGTCAATTTGTTTGGAGTGGAGACAACTTGGTCATATGAGGGAAAACGGTATCACTGTTTCGTTGAAGAGATGTTCTCTTTTGGATGTAGGTTTTGATAAGTTAGGGCATTGTGTTCGTGAAAATTAGACCCGTGTTAGTTTTAATTTGGTAGTGCACAAGTCGAAAGCTAGAAGGCTACAAAGTTCTAACCACTTATTCGATTTAGTTAATTCGCTGCATAGTTCAAGATAGGCCCGTGGCGGGTTTTGGCAAAGATGGCATTGTGGAAATACGAGTCAAGGTGGATATTTGTTGAGTATGCCTAATATTTCAGTCAAATATGAGATTGCTTGCAAATCAAGTTAAATAAAATATATTTTCTTTCTAGAAGATTTAGTATTTATTAGTATAATATATTTAACATTTATTAGCGTAATTTATTTGACCTACAAATTTAGCCTATAAATAGGCTCTTTTACAACCTTAGAAAATACACCCATTAGAGATTAGAACTCATAACACTTTTGGAGAATTTTGTGTTTATGTTTTGTGGGTTCTTTATTTTTGGGTTTTGAGATTTATTTTTAACTCCATCTTTTGTACTCTTCATTCTTTTGCCGTCATAGTAAAATTATCCTCTTTGGAGGGGTTTTTCCACGTTAAATTTGTATGTTCAATTTCTCAATTTCTTCCGCTATTTTTACTTGTTTGTTGCTTAATTGGGTCGATCCCCAACAAGTTGAAACTGAAAAACATGCACACCCCTAGCTTTAAGGTGAGTTCTAAGGTAGTACTTTTACTTTTAAAATGTCAATTTTGATACATGAAGTTTCATTTCATTTGTCAATATAGTATTTGACCCTATATGGTTAAAAAATTTTATGATGGGGTACATTGGTCAATTAAAAGAAGATGTAACACTCAATACTCATCTTGATGACCCGAATGGATAGGAGATACTACCAAAGCATTTTCTTAATTAGTACAGAATTTTCCTTTTTATAAAACATCATTTGAGGTCTTAATAAAAATTCTTTAAAACAAATATCAACATTTAGGAAGCTTGAATACCTTTTTAGAACCATTTTGAAACACTTCATAGATGTTTGGACAAGTCCACAACATAAAACAAATGTTTGATGTTCTTCGGTTTAAAATGAGGTCGTTTAGATTGAATGAAGTATTAATTGTATCATAATTTAAAATTTTAAAGAATTTAAATAAAATCATAAAAATATATTAAAAATAATTCTGAAAGCTTTAAAATCATATTAAAAACCATTTAGAAAATTTTTACGACTGATCAGAGGTAGTTGGAACCCAAAATGGCCCCGAAAGATCAAAACAGCTTAAACCAATGCAAGGTTAAAATAGGGTGCAAGTCGTGACATTGAGACATCTAATCATATTTACCATCAAATCATACTTACCATTCCAAAACATCTAAAAAAATTCAAATCATATTTAAACATAATTCCAAGTCATAAATATGTTGAAACCAATTTATAACTCAAAAATTTCTCTTAACCTTTCAAGGAAGTCATAAGCAATACTTGGTTTTCTCTATGTACATGCAAATAACTTGTACAAATAAAATTTAACAATTAAATAACAACCTTGAAAAATTTGTAACACACCTTAACCAACTTGATAATTGGATCCGGAATGGTATATCACAACATAAAATCAAAAGAATTTAAACAAAGATTTTTAAAATAATTTATTCAAATAAAGCTCTGTAATACTTTACAGGTTTATAAATCTAAAATGTGGGATAGCCTATTACTTTAAAAAGGTTTCAGTGTATGTCCTTGGTAGTTAAAACAATAATCAAACCGTTTGGCGTATAAATTCAAAGTGGTAATCATAAAACCAAATATAATAACTTAAATTCAAGCATTTAAGTATAAAGATTCTTACAAACAAATATTTTGACAAAATAGTATATCATTATACAAGTTGATCACAAAATACAAATTTACATGCCACCCCCAGAAGATCATGCATGATACAAAACTAATTAGACGGCTGACAATATTAACAGTGCTCTCATGTAGTTCCTTCACAAAAATCCTTCCTTTAGTCAACAAGCCTGAAAAGGAATAAATAAGAGAGTAAGTTCATACGAACTTAGTGAGTTCCAAAACATAAATGAGTATATATAAGTCTTACTTTTAATGCTCAATTCAATATCAAGCATTTTAGAAGGATTTACACAGGATGAACACAAAACACCCAACGGCGTATATAGAACACAGACAAACTTAATACATCAATATAAATAACACATGGACGACTACTGTACAGCAACTTAACACGACATAGTCAACTCATCCTCATGCCAGCCTCGTACCTAGAATTCAGAATCATGAGCATATCTTACAGTCTTCTTCACATACATACTCCCTCTTAACTCCTCATATCATTTTCATTTAAAATAGCATTTTTCTCATGATTTGCTAGTCCAGTTGGCAATATAGCTGCTCTATCAAAGGCATCACAAAAATATCTCCCCTTCCATCACCACCTATCACATCTCATATATCACAAACCAGTGGTACTAACTTGGGCATGAATGATGGTTTTTAATTCATAACACATATAGACTAAACTTAGACTAGTGACACAATTTTTCATTACCCATACATATACTTTTCATATGTTACTAAGAGAGGTTACGCACCTTTCATAATTTATAATAATGGAATTTACAACACATGAAAGTAAAAAGGAATTCACAAGAAAACTCTAGTATAGTGATCTACACAACAAGTCGTTTGCCTTTGTCGTTGGGACCCTCGTTAGTTTCTTGAGCTAAAATAAAGATACTTATTCCTATCAGATCATCAAACTATCAAAACTTAACATGCATGCAAGAATCAATAACACGTGACCTAGAATCAGGAAGTTTCCTTCCTTACAAACAAATCTAATATATATGCATATCATTCAATACACACGTGAATTACATCAATAATAACCTAAAGGTTCACTAGAAATTACCAATAAGCTGGTACTAATGTGGGTGCTATCTAGGCTCTGCGAACTCTCTTCGAAGAAGCTCTCCATACTAAGGTTTTTCATAAACTTACAGAAAAATTCAGGGACAAGGGCAAAGGTCCTTAATGTTGGCCAGCTATAACCTTATATACACAAGCACAGAGACAAGGTTTAGTGGAAAAATCAGATAATTCTACTAACACCCTTGATTCTCGTGATTAAACGCACTTAACAAGTTTTAGATCAAATCATCTACAGTATTCTAGTTTGGTTCTAACTAAGTCTCAATTAAATCCCAACATGATTAACTAAGTCATTAAGCTCTAAATAAAACAAGTTTATAACAATTGCAAACATAACGAGTTCACTCAAAACATCTGAGGTGGGCAGATACTTAATAGAATAGTCCTCCACACCTTAGTGCTAGCCAAATGGTGAATCCCACAAAACACTCTACTTAGCCAAAACAAATACTTCACTTACTTAATTCTACCCTTAACTTTACCATCTATACACCAAATAGTAACAAAATTGTAAAACTCCTCACCCGGCCCAGTTGTCGAACTCGAGTTATAGAATGCTACAACAAACACCGTAATATTCACACAAAAATTATAACATTGAATTCAATTAAAATAATCAAATTAATCCAAATTCATGCATAATAGAAGTTATTGGTAAAGTAGAGACTAAATCTAACATAGTTTAATAGGTTCAAGTAAGATTATGGAGCAATTTAAAAATTTTTAAAACTTTAGAACTAGGTATCGATACCAAAGAAATAAGTATCGACATTTTTATGATAGATATCGATACTTATATAAATATTGATACCATTCTGGCGTTCTGTTTGTTTTAAAACTGTTCATATGGTCAAGTATTAATACCAAATATCAAAATATTGATACTGGAGCTAAAAAATGATTAAATACTATCTTTAAAATACCTATTTCATGCCCAAAACACCTAAATACTATAACACCCCATACCAGGTCCGATCGTTGAACCTGAACTATAAGGTGCTATAAGCAAATACCAACACTTGATTTTATTCCGTAGTCCAAAATATCAAATCAAAACCACATCACATAGCATAACATTTCCTTAATCATTAAATCATTAGGCATATAAACCAAGCTACCTAATAAGATAACGACATGGCTATTTCTATCACATTCATATACATTCATATATATAATCTTCAAATTCCAAATGAACAATGCAACCATAAGACATTTTAGGTACATGCCAAGTCCAAAATGCAATCATCATCAATACTTGAGTCCGCAATTGCCGCTAGATGTTGAATCGATGATCGTACTTGAGATTTAAGGTTCCAAACATGCATAATATACAAATAATCCCCAATACACCTTAACAAAACCAATATGAATGTCTACCACATTGCCTTTTTATTTCTTAGAGCTAAAATAAGCAAAACACCTACTATAATGAATAAAAAATAGCTTGGATCAATCCCTTGATGGCCACACCACTCACATTGAGAGCGCAACTACTCTACAAAGGATAAAATGGAGTGTGTGAGCTTAACAAGCTCAGTGAATGCCAAGATCAACCACTACGCAAACAAATTGTCATGCATCAACTAAGCAACATACAACATATTACCCAAAACGCTATTATATAAGTGCCATAATTCACATATTTCGTCATATTCCATGCATACTTTTACACTCTATTTATACAAACGTTAAGACATACATATATATATTCCGACACATATCAATCACATATAAGCACATATAATTACATACAAACACATTTAGTCATAGTGTATGATAATTGGCTCTTAAGTTTATGAAACATAAAATAGACCACTCATCGGATACACGGATCTCCAACACACCACACATAGACTTGTAGAATCAAACATATCCCATAAGTGACGCATATAGCTAACTCTCTCCAACACACCGCACATACATATCCTAGTGAAGAGAGCTTGACTCGCATTCCCTTATCTCTCCAAAACTGTCCATAGGCCTCAGCGCCCCATATATCACAACATAAATAAGTGAGTACACACAATCCTATAGCATGCCAACTGTTTCCAATGGTTTTATCAAGTCACAAGGTCAAAATATCTAGAATGTCATCAAATATTACTTATCGATTATCCACACGTATTCACCACATAATCATATAAATAGCACATTATACACGTTGTCACATGGCATGAATAACATACCCTCATATTTACCATCACAACAGTCATCAGAACATGTTCATATTTCATCACATTGTAATTCTCTTTATCAAAAGTCACAAACATATTTATCAAATATTTAGCATAAGTAAAAGAACACTTATACTCGAAATTTAGAGAAGGGGTTTAGGCTACCTCTAAATTCCCAAATACACAACGAATCATCTACGAGCAGTGATCCTAAAACACTCACCAATTATCATATTTTGTCGAAAACTGAAACCTTGAACTAGCTCTTCCTTCAACTCGTTGTAGGCTCTAATGAATCTGAGGCTTCACACACAACAATCACAAGATATACACAGTCAAGTAACAAACAATGACTCATTCAAACCAACTAAATCGTAAACACTCTAGTGGAAAACCTTGACGAGCTAGAGCAGTGTTGGCGATACGTTGTAGTGCTCCTACCATCTCAGACATGAATTGCACGACACGGCCCATCTGAGCATCATCCCGCGGCGGCGCATCGTCACCCATACTACCCCGATCTTGACGCGGAGGCATAACAACTACCGTATACTGAAGAGAAAGAGTAAAGAAAACATACCAAGACTGAGTAGCGGCAAGAGATCCAAGATTTAACTAAGTGCAGTTCCTATAGGGCATTGTGTTCCCAATCCTACCCCAAGAACAATTTATATCACAAAGATCATTTATAGACAAAAATACGAAATTTTTAATCAACACAAGCAAGCAAACATCATAATCCAAGATCATTAATATTCAAGCAACCTAGGATAACCTAAGTTTTTAAACCTAGAGCTCTGATACCATATAATGTGACACCCCAAATCCAACCGGGACGAACCGACCCGAATTCGAAGCAATACATTAGCCACTTCACTGACCCTTTGGCTAACGACCACCCAAGACACACCCACACCTTATAACACCTCAATCTTATCTAATTATTAGTTATATATAAATGCAAAAGCAAATTATGAGCCAATTTTAAACTTTTCCTATGTAATTGAACCTAAGAGCATTTTCGTCATTTTACCACGTATGGTAAAACTAACCTGATTTTAGATATAAGTGTTTAACGCCTTTATTTAGTCAAAGTTATGCAAGCCTAAAAATTTTAGCTTAATTTGAGTTCGTTTACTATGTCTAATCCAAGTTTTATTATTAAGGACTAAATTGTAACAAATAAAAACTATCAGAACCTATTTTAAATTATAAATTAAGTGTGTTTCTATCGAAACGAGACTATTCCTATAATTTTACCAAGTTTCTTTATCATCTAAGGCTCTAATTAGACTAGTCAATTTTCAAAACTAAATTGTAACTTAAACAAATTAGAATACCAAATTAAAAAGACAAAAATTCAAACCCCAAAACCCAGACGGCCATGTCCCCCAGATCGTGTGTCATTAAACGACCATGTTAACATTGTGAAAAACTTTTAGATCGATCGCACACGCCCGGGTGGAAATCCCACACGCGAACGTGTGATAGCTCGAGTCTCCACACGCCCATGTCACTTACCCACACCCGCGTGTAACCCTTCACACGCCCGTGTGAAAACCACTACACCTATTTTTGGAAAAACTCCTTTTAAAACTCGATTTTGCATATTTTAATGGCCAATTAAACCTGATTTAACTACGATTAATTAACAGACATATACACACACCTTTAATTGAATTTATCGACATCAATTAAGCCTCAATTATATAGAATTAGACAATAAATTTCATGCATAACAAACACCGGATAAATCAAACAAGTGGTGTACCTTAGTTGCTAGTAAACCACTCTATGGAAGCTTCATTTAAACAATCGTTAGTATAAATTTCATGCCTCATGCACCGTATTACCAATCATAGTGTTATCAAGCAACAATACACCGTAAATCATTCAATAATTAAACTCAAACACGCCTCATAAAACCATCCAAAATAAAATGTGCAATGTCCAATGTCCAACTACTACCAAAATTAAACTAATTCCTGAGAGTTCCACAATGCCTGATTACAGTCTCTAAAACGTGTAATAAAGTCTCTATCAAGCCTAAATCTCTTGGAAATCTCTTGCTCGGCTCCTCAGCTCCTCAAGCTCGATGATTATTTGCACGAATTGTGAGGGTGTGAGGTTTAAAAAACTCAGTGAATGTTAATAAAAATGAGTAGTAAATCAACATCCAAATCATGCTTAAATCACATCCAATCAACCACTAATTATCAGACATAATAATGAAACATGTCAAATTAATTTCCATATGCTTTATCAATATCAAGAATCCATTATTCGTGGCTTACAAACATCGAATGATATAACAATAATCAGACATAAATATATTGCCATACACTTCTCATGGCTTAATTGGGTGACTATACATCGGATAAACGGATCTCCGAACTCCCACAAATATCAAATACAGTCCACCGAGTTAAGTAGGCTGAAGCACATGCTCGTTTATAGTGCCTAAAATAACCTAATGTGTGGAGACTCATGCTCAACACAGCCTTATCTACTCCAAACAAATCAATCTACCTAGAGCCATATATTCATAATGTCACAAATAAAAGTGAGTACTCCCAAATCCTATGGCATGCCAACTATATCCAATGGATCCACCATGCATGTTGCCAATATATTCAGTCAAACATAGCATATAAATCAGTCATTATTATGCTCAATTTAATGTGACAAAATGCTTATGTGTAACATGTAACATAGCCAATTAACATCTAATTAAATCAAGCATTTCATTTGCCATTTTCCAATGTTCAATTACCAATTGTAACACCAATATATCATGATCAAAAAATCCAGTAAACATGCTTTAATCATCAATTATTTAGCCTAATTAAATTACACAAAACCACTTAAATGCTTACTTACCATTATTCAATAAAAATTAAACTTTTGTACATATAATATCAATCTTGCAAAAATCAGCCATTCAACCATAATTAATCAATTGACATCATCAATTAAGCTATTAATTAAACATAAATGAGGGTTAATTTACCAAATTGCCCTTAGAAACACTTACCACACAATTTATTCTACCACAAACAAGTGATCAACCAAGCAAACTCAAGCTTCAATTCTGGTTAGCTCAGTCCTTTTCAAGGTTTAGAGCTTCAACAGAGATAAAGTAACCATTACCATCTTTCCAATGATATAACGAACATGAATTTTAATTAACTATACTAACTGAAATCCTTTCACAGAGTTACCTTATCAGATTTGTAACATCAAGTCAAAAACTCGATTCCTCATAAAATCGATCTCCCTAGCCCTCCTAAACACTTTCAATCATGAATACTAGACCAAATACACTTATCCTAAGCATCAATTTCATCTTTAAATCAATTTCACAAAATTTTAAAAAATCAGTTCATGAAGATGATGAAATTTGGGTTTCTTTAAATTACCTCACAAATCATGTTTAATCTTGATAAATAAGATCAAAAACCTTCTAATAGATCCATTTTGAGTTGGAACATCTATTGATTTGTAGATTTCCTCTCAAAATTCAAATTCCACCATTAAAGAACCATGTGTTCTTAGAAGAAGATGACATTGATAAAATCCTTTAATTGACTCTCAAATCAAGTAAAATGTTTCTAATCATCATAAAAACAAGTTTAGGATTGAAGATTACCTTTGATTGACTTTAAATTTGTTGATTGAAAATCTTGATTCAAGAAACTTGAGAAATTTCAGAATATTTTTGATTACTTTTGAGAATAATTTTGGGTGAATTGATAAAGTATTTTGAGAAGGAAATTGGTTGGATCTATTCTTTGGTGATAAATCTTTAAAATCATGCAAAGAAAACAAATTTTAAAGATCTCTAATCTAATGTAAAATGTGTGAAAAATGGGCTAGATACATTAGTTTTAAAACTGAAACCACCTGCCAAAAATTAAAAAATTGGGACATTTGCCTAATGGTCACTACCACATTTCCCTTACTTTACCATTTAATCCCCTCCCTCTAAAAATTCAAATTTTAAGGTTTATTTGCCATATAAATACTCTAAATTTTCCCTTGTTTTACAATTAAATCTTATTTAATTAATATTTAAATTTTAGTCAAATTACACCTAATAAAAATTATTTTACAATTCTTTTTCAACCAAAATTATTTTCACTAATAATTATTTAAAATCTTTAAAATTAATTTTTCAAAAATATTTTCTTTTAATCGATTTCAGATGAAATTAACTTCCTAAATTAAATTAAAAATTACAAAAAACCCTATAAATTCCTAATTTCACACTCAGAACCCAAAAAATATGCCCGAAACTACTAGACTCGATTTAGGGATATTATAGATGCCAAATTGGTATTTTGACTCCCTGCACTTTCGTAAATACAGAGGTATCATTTTAAAGGCCTTTATATCGATACCTCTACTTTAGGTTACATAAATTCAATAAATAAGAACATTTAAAACATTCAAACTTAGTCCCTAAACATCATGCTTTATTCACCTAGTCACATAAGCACCAAAATGTCTAAACAATAAACCAAACACTATCTCCAAGTTCTCAAGCTTCCAAACTTACACAATATGCAAAAAAACCCAAATACATCTTAAAAAAACCAATAAAAATGTCCACCACATTGCATTTTCATTCCCTAGAGCTAGAATAAGCAAAACACCTAATATAGTGAGTAAAGAATGGTTTGGATCAATCCCTTAACGGCCACATCGCTCACACTGAGAACGCAACTACTCTGTAAAGGATAAAATAGAGTATGTGAGTTTAACAATCTCAGTGAATGCATAGAACAACCACTATGCAAACAAGTCGTCACGCATAAATAAAATAACATACAACAGATTCCCAAAACACCATTAACTAATTCTCATAATTTACACATTATCTATACGAACGTTTAGGCATACATATAGCAATATTCTGACACGTATCAATCACATATAAGCACATATAATTACATAATATCACATTTAGTCATGGTGTATGATAATTTGACTTTTGAGTAAATGAAACATAAAGTGGACCCTATCACCATTCGTCTGATACATGAATCTCCAACACAGCACACATAGACTTGTAGAGTCAAACATATCCCATAAGCAAAGCATATAGCTAAGGCTCTCCAACACACTAGACATACATACCCAAGTGAATAGATCTTGGCTCACATTCCTTTATCTCTCTAAAACTTTTCTTGGGCTTCAACGCCCTATATATCACAACACAAATAAGTGAGTACTCACAATCTTATTGCATGAAAACTATATCCAACGGTTTCATCAAGTCACAAGGCCAAAATATCCATAATGTCATCAAATATTACTTATCGATTATCTGCACGTATTCACTGCATAATCATATCGTTAGCACATTATACACACTGTCACATGGCATGTATAACATACCCTCATATTTACCGTCACAATAGTCATCATAACATTTTCATATTTCATCATTTCATAATTCTTTTTATCACAATTTACAAACATATTTATCAGATATTTAGCATAGGTAAAAGAACACTTACACTTAGAATTTAGAGAAGGGGTTTAGGCTACCTTTAATTTCCCAAATACACAACGAATCATCGACGAGTAGTGATTCTAAAATGGTCACCAAAATATTTTCTTTTACCAAAAAACGGAAAGCTGAGAAAAGCTTCCTGTTTCTTTTATCTCTACTCGATAAAGGTCCTATCTACTCCGACACTGTAACACCCTATACTCGAGCTAAACGGAAAAACCAAGTCTAGGATGTCAAGTGAACTTACCAGAAAACAGATGCACTTAAAGTCGATTTAATCATTACATAGATAAGTCATAAAACCACCTACATAATTCAATCTTAAAACTTAAAGTAAAAAAAATAACACTTTTAAACACACACACATATATATTTAAAATGGAATCATTAGGTGACCAAGTCCCACGTCCACGGATTGCTTGGATCTGGGATGTTCCTGAAATGCATTCAATCTAATTAGTACGTTGCAACCTAATGTAAAATATAAATACTCAACGTACATAAAATAACTCAGATATTATTGAGAATTCAGACAACACACTCAGTCTTATGCAATTAGATTAATAATTCACAATAGTTTCAGATACAGAGTAGTTCAAATACACAACAATCAGATACAGAAATATATTCAGATGTAATTACAGATAAAGAAATAGTTATCCTACCCCCATCCACTACACACCATCTCCGACCAACCCAACACACTAGTAGGTATATAATACTCGTCCAGCCCTACACACCTCATATTGTCAATACGACACGTTGCAGTGTTTACAGTTTCACTACCAATTCAGATATAAGTATAGGTTATTTGACCACCAGATTAGTACAAAACACTTCCTTAAATTCATAATTCCTACCCCATGCAAATGCAGAGTACAGATGACCTATATATATACTTATGTAGATACAATCATATAGTTCCAGTATAATAGAGGGTAGGAATTCTTGTGAATTGTCTTATACAGATATGTAGAACTAGTTTATAATCATAATAAAGCAGATCATACAGTTGACTTTAGTTCATACATATCTTATAGACAACTTACACTTGCCCATACAGTGATTATAGCGTTAGCAAAAATTTGGCGATTTAGGCTCACATGTTTATGCGAGTGCCCGTTTGACCCCACACGACCATGTGGTTCCCTGCGTGCCCTTATGTACCAAGTTAGAGAGTCACACAGTCTGGGCACATGCCCGTGTACCTCACAAGATCCGGCACACGCCAATGTCCCTTGCCCGTGTATTCCTGATACAAAAATAATGAGTCACACGGTTTAGACACATGCCCATGTGTTAGCCAGTGTGACCACTGCACCTTAATATCTCATGTACGGCTTACCACACGCTTGTGTAGCTCATCTGTGTGTCTCAAATCCAAATTCAGTCAGGTACACGGTCCACCACACGGCATTCCACATGGCCATGTGACAACCCATGTGCCGTCAACTATCCCGTTTTCAACGACAAAAATATAGAAAAAAAGGGTTTTGATACCCTACCTAAAAATAACGATGACCCTGAAACAACCCAGGACTCCCAAAGCTTAAAAAATCCAACTACTTAATTAACAAAAATTCAAGAGATACGTTAAATCGTAACAACAATCAATTCCAAAACCTTCAATGTACAAACCCGAAATGAACAAAACTTACTTACCGAAAGTTCAGTGGTGCACGATTGCATTCTAGATGACGATAAAAGCGTTAGGCATCTGTTAACCTTCCCCTAAGCTTCCGTAACCACGAGCAAACAAAGCAAAACAAAATTGATCAATGCCATCACCTCAGAATTTTGAGAAATTCGAAATTCATACATAAAAACCAAAATTGCTACGATTAAATCTTATCTTTAGGCACAGAAACAACCAACAGTACAATACGATTCAACGATTAACCCAACAGAACATTATACGAAGTGAAAATTCAAGAACGATGCCAAAAGAAAGAAGAAATGGAAAAATAAAAATAAAAATAAATAGTGAGGGAGTGTAGTTAACGTATAAGAACATTCATTTCAAATTCTAAGATTTATGGAGAAGTGCAAAAACATTAATCCTTAGTGCACACGCAAAGATTCGAACACAAGACCACTAACACAAACATATGCTTAACCATTGAACAAACAGACTCATTCTTGGAACCTCAATGCACAAAATCTAACTTAAGTGATACATGCAAGTCTAAAAGTTCAATTAAAGAATACGCAAAACTTCAAAAGATGCGACTTGAACCTCAAACCTTCAGTGAGCAACAAAAGCACATTAGCACCAAAACACCCACATTTCCATTGACATAACCTAAAAAGAAAACTCACAATTTTTGCGCTGTTACAGACACTTCAACAAGACAAACCATATATATATCTAGTCAACAATCAGTCAATAACTCACCTCAAAGAACCACAAACACAAGCCTAAGCTACATTCTTTTCTAACCAAAACCTTTAGCACAACAAACCTAAAATTCGAATAACTCAGTCTATACTTAATCTTTTTACATGAAACAAATTCCATTCATCTTCATATTCATCTACAACTAATTCCCAACCTTTAAACTTCACAAAATTACGCATTTTAAGGTATCAAAAATTTTTAACAAGTTTTGGCCATTGCAACGAAAATTCATTAAAACCCGAGAAATCCTTGATGAAATTTCAAAGTTCCTTTAGAAAGCTTCTAATTAGATTAAAACTAATTTTAAAACACTTTAAAACCAAGTTTTCATCCACAAACTCGAAATTCACCATTAAAGACCTAATTTTTGGCTTTTAATCAAAACATGCGACTTAACATCTAAAAATTCAGTTTTAAAGACCCAGTAACATTAAAAATTAATGAGAATGGAAATGGTTACCTTTAATGAGAGGAATAACTTGTTTTCAATACCGATTTGGGAAACCCACAACTGGAGAAGATTATGAATTTTGTAAGATTTTTGGATAATTTCTTGAAGATTTAGAGAGGTTTAATGCTTGGAAATGATAGAAATTGAAAGTATTATAGTTTGGGAGTCAAAAATCAATTGGGAGAGTGAAGAATAGCAGGGGATGACAACACTAAGGAGATAGGAAGAAGCATTCGTGAAAATAACTGAGAATGGGGGTTTATTAGGTTGATTTTGAAAAATTGGTTTAATTGCTTTATAAAGAGTCACAGTTTTGACCCTTTTACAAATCATACCCTTTTCTAAAATTAAAGACATTTAAAACTCATTTCCAAAAATTAACTTAACTTTACGAAAACCTTTGTCGAAAACATTATCGAGTACCAACGTTACTAAATTCTAAGCTCATATAGGCCAAAATTCGTAAAATACCCATAAAACTCTTAGGCCTATTTTGGGGTGTGACAACTCTCCCCCACTAAAAGGAATTTCGTCCTCAAAATTTACTTGAGCTAAAAAAATATAGATTTTGACATCTCATCGCTTTCTCAGTTTCCTGAGTAGCCTATTCCAATTTGTGGTTGCGCCACAAAACTTTAACCAACGAGACTCTCTTGTTTCGCAACACTTTCACTTCATGGTCTAAAATCTCTACTAGTTCCTCACCAAAAGTGAGATTAGGTTGAACCTCAATCTCCTATACTGACACAATATGTGACGGATTTGAACGATACCTCCGAAGCCTAGACACATGGAAAACATCATGGATTTGCTCAAGTTCCGGTGGTAACTTGAGTCGATATGCTACCGGTCCAACCCTTCCGACAACCTCATATGGTCCAACATACCTTGGACTCAATTTACCCTTCATACCAAATCTCAAAACCATTTTCCACGGGGAAACTTTCAAGAACACCTTATCGCCAACTTGAAACTTTATATCTCGATGTTTCAAATCCACATAAGATTGCTGCCTATCTGTTGCTACTTTCAACCTTTAAAATATCAACTTTACTTTCTCTTCAATCTTACGAAATAGATCTAGTCTGAAAACACACTTTTCATCCAACTCCGTCTAACACAAAAGAGTCCTACACCTCCTACCATACAACGCCTCAAATGGTGCCATGCAAATACTTGCTTGGAAATTGTTATTGTAAGCAAACTCTGCTAAGGGCAGATATCGCTCCCAATTACCACTGATCTCAATCACACGGCTTCACAACATATCTTCTAATACTTGAATTACCGTTTCTGATTGACCATCAGTTTGGGGATGATAAGCCATACTGAAAGTAAGCTTCGATCCCAAATCCTCCTACAAATTCTTCCAAAACCATGAAGTAAACCTCGGATCCCTATTAGAAATAACCAACTAGAACCTATTTAAGATGAACAATCTCAACAATATACAACTCCGCCAAGTTCTGCAATGAGTAATTGGTATACAGTACTAGGAAATGTGTACCCTTCAAAAATCAATCTACTATAACCCAACCCGAATCTTTCTTTAATGGATCAATGACAAACCCGAAACAAAATCTATAGTAAGCCTTTCCCACTTTCATTCAGGAATCGTAATAACTTACAACAACCCCGAAAGAAATTGATGTTTAGCTTTCACCTTCTGACAAACCAAACATCGAGCCACGAAATCCGTAACGTCACACTTCAACTCAAGCTACTATGCACCTTGGTAAGGATCGCTTGCCTTAAATCCACATCTTGCAGCCTACATAATCTACCTCAAAAATTTAGGATAGCATCGTCGTCTACATGGAAATCCCCCTTAATTCTTTGCTCAACCTTCCGAATCCACTTTACTAAATCCCAATCTAAGGTTGTTTTTCCTTAATCTATTGCAAAAAAGTCAACCTTACTCGAAGTTCAACACACAAACCACCATCACTAGCTACACTCAAGCATGCAAACATAGCTTTCAACTCCGTCATTGATTTCCTACTCAAATCATTAGCAACAACATTCGCCTTGCCAGGGTGATACTTAATCACACAGTCATAGTCCTTTAAAAGCTCAATCCAATGCCTTTACTTGAAATTCAACTCCTTTTGGGAGAGGAGATACTTAAGACTCTTATGATCGATGTAAATCACACACTTCACTCTATGAAGATAATGGTGTCAAATCTTAAGTGCAAACACCACAATAGCTAACTCCAACTCATGAGTAGGATAGTTATGTTCATGCGTCTTCAACTGCCTTGAAGCACAAGCCATAATTTACCCTCTTGCATCAACACACAACTGAGCCCTGTATACAAAGTGTCACTATAAACCACAAAATCTTTTCCAGGTTCATATTGAATCAACATAGGTGCCATTGTCAACACTGCCTTAAGCTGATCAAAACTCTTCTGCATTTCATCAGTCCATTCGAATACCACACTTTTTTGAAGTAGTTTCGTTAAGGGTGCAGCAATGAAAGAAAACCCTTCAATGAATCTATGACAATAACCAGCTGAACCTAAGAAACTCCAAACTTCAGTAACACTCCTAGGCGGCTTCCACTCATCTCACACTTCTATGGGTCCATACTAATCCCTTCTTCCGAAACCACATGACCTAAGAGCGCCACTTCCCTAAGCCAAAATTCACACTTACTTAACTTTGTATATAGTTGTTTATCCTTGGAAATATGCAAGACAACCCTTAGATGCCCGTCGTGATCCTCCTCAAAACGAGAACACACCAAAATATCATCTATGAATATGACCAAAAACTGATCCAAGTACGAATGAAATGCTCGGTTCATCAAATTCATTAACACATCAGGGGCATTAGTTAATCTAAAAGGCATCACCAAAAACTCATAATGCCCTTACCGAGTTCTACAAGCAGTTTTCAAAACATTTGACTCATTCACCTTCAATTGGTAATAACCAGATCTTAAACCAATCTTTGAAAATACCATTGCACCTCAAAACTGATCAAACAAGTCATCAATTCGAGGAAAATGATACTTATTTTTAATAGTTAAGTTATTCAATTGTCTATAGTCAATTCACATCCACATCATACCATCCTTTTTCTTCACAAAAAAATTGGTGCACCCCATGGAAATACACTAGGTCAAATGAACCCTCTATCCAACAACTCTTTCAACTAAATCTTTAACTCTTTGAACTTTTATAGTGCCATGCAATAGGGTACAATGGACACCGGTACAATACTAGGATAAAGCTCAATTCCAAACTCCACTTCTCTTTCCGGCGGCAAGCCAGGAAACTCTTTAGAAAAATCTCTAATGGTTCGAATATCCTGAACTCTCAACTCCTCACTAACTAAATTCATCACATAAGCCAAATAAGCTTCACAACCTTTACCCATCAACTTCTCATCCTTCATAGCCAAAACAATATTAGACATAAAACCCGATCTTTCACCCACAACAACAATTTCCAAACCATAACTATCTCTCAAGGTAATTCACATAGTCTCAAATTCACCTTAGCCTTATGCTCAGTTAACCAGTCCATGCCCAAAATAACATCGACCCATAAAATGGTAGTTTCATGAAATCAACAGAGAAAACGTGCCCTTGTATCATAATAGGACATCTAAATTAAACTCTATTCACAATAACACTATCTTCAAAGAAACTAATTACAGTCATCCCAAATCAGTTATCTCTACAGAAATCCCTAGTTGACCAACTAATTCACTCAAGATGTACGAATGTGTAAAACTAGAATCAACTAAGGCAAACAATAGGATAGATCGCAAAGTGAAAGTACATACAATAACATCAGTCGGATCTTGATCCTCAGGTTCCCTAACAGTATAAACCTAGGTCAGACCACCACACTCAACCTGTTAGGCAACAATGTGAGCAACAACCCGCTGCCCAACCAGTCTCTCATTACCTCTACCAAGACCTTAAGCTCTAGTAGGTATAAAAATAGGTGTCGAACTCTAAGTCTGCGAAACCTCTACTCTATTTGGGTAATCCCTCAAAAAATTTTCCTTCAAACCATACTTATAACAGACACCAGTCAACTTACAACACTCTCCAGGATGCCTACGATCACAATGAGCACAAAGCGGCCATCTAGAACCACCAATGCTATTCACCACTTTACTCTGTTGCCTAGACTGACTCGATCGAGACCCACATCTCACACCTCTACTAGAACTATAATTATCACGTCCTCTCTTGGGTACACGTCCCAAAGCACCATCAAAAACTGTCTTACCAGTCTTAGTCACCACAGAGTGAGCTGGCTCAGCCAAAGTCTCCTCAACTGCCTTGGCTTTTTACACAAGCTCATCAAACAACTCTGTACTCTAGGCCACTAGGTAATCTCGAATCTCATAATTGAGCCCAAAAAGGAACCTCTTACAATGATCCTTCTCAATCAAAACCATCTCATAACCATTATGACTAAGGCGCACAAACTTTGCCTCATAGTCAGCCATAGAAAAGCTACCTTGCACAAGATTTAAAAATTCCTGCATACGAGCTTCCATATACTACTCGCCCATAAATTCATCCTAAACACCTTTAGGAAATAATCTCATGTTAAACGAATAATGATTGTACCTCTCTTAATAGTATTCCACCAATGATGCACCTCCCCACCAAGTAGGGACACAATACACCCCAACTTCTCCTCATCAGAACAGGACATCTACTCGAGGATCCTTTCCACTTCTTCTAACCAGTACTCAACTATGGTCGGATCAGTCCTTTTAACCTCAGAAAACTCTTTACCACCTAACACTCGAAGATGTTCAAATATAGCCCATGATTCACAAGTGCAGGATTGGCAGGTGCAAGAGCAGGGTTAGCACCAGCAATCCACTGAAACGCTCCAATTATTGCTTCCATCAGAGGGTGTATGCACTCATCAAGTATATTCACCCTACGCGACAGCACATGAGGTGTAGAGAATGTACCATCCTCTTGAGCAGTAACTCTCACATTCATATGTCTAGGGGGCATATCTAATTATCTGGCATACACACACAAACAAATAAACGATGTGAGTGGTGGGGAGATGATCCAAATCTCATTCCTACAAGAAAGATTTGAAATTAAAGGCAATGTGTACCCATTCCTACACTACATACATTACAATCAAGAGTTATCACATGCATTTCAAACAGATTCATATCAGTCACTTCATGAAAGCTAGGAAATTTAAACTCATGAGTTTCAAAACTCCAAACAAAAAACAATCACCTAGGTCTGAGAGTTATTGAACCTAGGCTCTGATACCACCAAATATAAAAACCCATACTCGGTCTAGACACTATGCCAAATATCAAGATGCCACACTATCGTCTTACATCAATTTTATTGTAATTACCAGAATTAAAATACACTTATTTTCGTTTTACTTTAATTACTCTAACATTTATGAGAATATCAAGTTATGCAACCTTAGTTTAGCATTTAATCATACTTAGATACGAAAAAAAAAACATAAAATGTACATATCTCGAGCATTGGGGCCACTTAGTAAAATTTCCCAAAAATGTTACGTAGGCATCTATACCGCCTTTGTAGTATCGATACTTCCTTTAAGTAGTATCGATACCACCTGGAAAATCGATACTAAACTAGCATTCTGTTTCTCACCAAATTTCAAACATCAAAAAATATTGGTACATTTCGTAAGGTATCAATAATTACACCCCGAGTATCAATCCTCGGGCTAAGGTATCGATACCAATATTCTAACTCCCTACAATTTTGTAAATACAGGTGTATCATTTTAAAAGCCTTAATATCAATACCTTTGCTTCAGGTTACAAAATTTCAACATATAAGAGCATTTGAATCATTCAAACTTAGTCCCTAAACATCCTACTTCATTCACCTAGTCACATAAGCACCAAAATATCTAAACAATAAACCAAACACCATGTCCAAGTTCTCAAGCTTCAAAACTTACACAATATGCAAATAGTCCTAAATACGTCTTACCAAAACTACTAAAAATGTCTACCACATTGCCTTTTCGATCCCTTGAGCTAGAATAAGCAAAACACCTATTCTAGTGAGTAAAGAATGGCTTGGATCAATCCCTTGATGGCCACACCGCTCACACCAGGAATGCAACTACTCTGGAAAGGATAAATGAAGTGGGTTAGCTTAACAAGCTCAATGAATGCATAGAACAACCACTACGTACAAAAATCATCATGCATCAACCAAACAATATACAAAATATTCCCCAAAACACCATTAACTATGTCCCATAATTCACATATTTAGTCATATTCCATGCATTCTTTTAAACATTATCTATACGAACGTTTAGGCATACATATACCAATATTCTGACACATATCAATCACATATAAGCACATATAATTACATACAATGACATTTAGTCAGTGTATGATAATTTGGCTTCTGAGTTTATGAAACGTAAAGTGGACTCTATCACCACTCATCGGATACACGGATCTCTAACAAACCACACATAGACTTGTAAAGTCAAACATATCCTATAAGCAATGCATATCGCTAATGCTCTCCAACATACCACACATACATATCCTAGTGAATGGAGCTTGGCTCACATTCCCTTATCTCTCCAAAACTGTCCCTGGGCCTTAGCACCCCATATATCACAATACAAATAAGTCAGTACACAGAATCCTATAGCATGCCAACTGTTTCCAACGATTTCATCAAGTCATAAGGCCAAGATATCTATAATGTCATCAAATATTACTTACCGATTATTTGCACATATTCACTACATAATCATATAATTAGCACATTATACACACTATCACATAGCATGAGTAACATATCCTCATATTTATCATCACAACAGCCATCACAACATGTTCATATTTTATTACATCGTAATTCTTTTTATCATAATTCTTCATGTTTATTCCTTATATCAAGTTTATATTATTTACTAGATCCATGAGAAACTAATCCTCCTATGGGGAATTAGCGAATAGAGGAATGATTAATTAACTATTTTGTAGGGGTTTTTAATGGATCAATTGTTCAGGAAAAGAAGAACCTAAAACCCTAGTCTTGACAACCCTAGGAAGTCATTAAGGTGAGAATTAACCCAGATTTGGTATGGCCTATTCTTGAACACCTTAACTCTGAATCGGTCTGGATTGTAGGGTCGAGAGATAATTAGTTCTTACTGACTCAATATTCTAGTAAAAGAATCAAAAGATCCTGTTGGGGTATTGACTAGTTGATTGAACAAGAAAACCTGAGATGACAATTGATAATGATTATTGAAGCAAGCTAATAACTTATACCCAGATTTGATACATTTTACTTTTTGATTTCCAAATTTAATTTATTTTCTTTCTTTCTTTACATATTATTTTTAGTATAGTTTACCATAATCATTCTTTTTTATTCTTCGTACTATAATCTAATTAAAGTACTAATTAGATCTATGTATGTTTAAATTAGAATTAATTTAGTGCTCGCCTCCCTTAGGTACAATCCTCAAAGTACTTACCTACTTTATTGTAACTATATTAAAGTCTTACCCATATACTTGTAGATACCACTTCTCATATCTTTTGTGTAGGATTTCTACTCTAGACATTAGTACGTCTGGAGGCAGTCAAGTTATTGACGTCATTGCTGGGGAGGTAACGTCACTATATTAATTTTAATTTTTGCATGTTAATAGAATAATTAGGAAATCTTTAAGTTATAGCAACGAATTTATTTTTCTTATTTTCTACTAAACCTGTATTTCTAGGTTTAGTGTATGACTCGAAGTAGGGAAACACCTATAGAGCCAATCATAGATCCAGATACAATAATCTGAAGAAATCGTCGACAGCAACAACAATAGCAGCAACAACAAATGCAAAATCAGTTACTTGTTGGAGGCAATCTACCTCCACGTGAGAATCCATTGTTCGAAAAGGCTAACAATAATAATTTAGAAGATCCACCATAACTACCCATAAATATAAATATGGATTGTAACAAGAAGACTCTGAGAGTGTATGCGCTACCGAATTCAGACATGGTTCAAAGGAGTACAACGAGGCCAACCATCATGGCCAATAATTTTGATATTAAGGCAGCTATGATCCAGAATAATTTACAGTTTCACGGAACAATGACAGAGGATCTGAGCTAACATCTAAAATAGTTCTTCTAGTTTTGTGATACTTTCAAATGTAATGGGATCATTGATGACGCTATTCGTTTTTGGTTGTTCTTCTTTCCATTAATTGATAATGCATTTTCTTAGCTAGATTCACAGGCACCAAGATCAATCACAACATGGGATGAACTCGTAAGGAAATTCCTACAAAAATTCCTCCTCATTAGCAAAACAGTCCAACTAAGAAGGGAAATTTTGATGATCAAACATTTAGAGGGGGAAAGTTTTCATGAAGCATGAGAGCATTTTAAAATGTTAATTCAGAAATGCCCACACCACGGTTTGCCTGAGTGGTTACAATTGCAAATTTTCTATAATGGGTTGGATGTGCATTCAAGATCAGGATTAGATGGAGCAGCAGGAGGTGCCCTAATGAGAAAAAAGTATGAAGATGCGTACGAATTAATAGAAAGTATGCACTGAATTCCTACCAGTGGCCAATTGAATGATATACATACGGCCAAAGACCATCTACGGTGAAGGTTGTCCAGGAGTATGATAGATATCAACAATTAGTGAATAGAATCAACCGAATAGAGGCTAAGAAGAATACATTATTTTTCTATGAAGGACTCAAAATGATCTTCCACTACATCAATAATCCTACAAAGGATGTGAACTACATCAGAAATAGGGGTAGAAATCCCCATTCGAATACATACAATCCCAGATGGAGAGATCACCTTAACTTGAGATGGGGAGAAAATAAAAAAGGAGGTAATAGTTCTAACCAAACTATCAACCTCCTTATTTATAGAAACCTCAGGAAAGGGCCAACCCAAATGACCATACTGTATATGGTTAATGTCTTGATAAAATCAAGGGGGAGATGCAGTCAATGAGAACAAATGTGAAGCAGGTGCAGTCTGAGTGCACCAATTCAAAGAGAGCATTGACTAAAGTTGAATATCAGATGAACCAATTGATGACCATTATGGGTGATATAAAAAGATAAATTGGCACATGTATTCCTAGTAATACTAAAAATAATCCTCGTAGAAAAGGGAAGGAGCATGTGAAAACAATAGCATTCCGATCAAGTAAATTACTGAGTAACCCAGAGAACCCAACTCAAGAGGTAAATATGGAGAATACTAATGATCTTCAAGAAGAACCCCTAAAAGCTGATGATGAACCAGAGTCAGAGGAAGTAGTTACAACAGCAGTTGAACCAGAAAAAGATACAATTAAAGATTCTACTGTTGCAAAAATATCGTTCCCTCCAAGGTTAGAGGAAAAGAAAAATCGAGATGAAGACAAGTTTGTAAGTTTTCTAAACTTGTTAAAAACATTAAATCTCAACCTGTCTTTGATTGAATTGATTTAAAAATTTCCCAAGTACACTAATTTTTTAAATAAAATTATGTCTAGGCGTAGAAAAATTAAGGTATGTGAACAAGTTAATATAAGTGCTTCCTGTAGTACTACTATTTCGAGACAGGTTCCCCAAAAGTTAAAAGTTCCTGGAAGTTTTACTATTCCCATAAAGATAGGGAGCATTCATTTTAATAGAGCTCTATGTGATCTAGGAGCTAGCATTAATTTAATGCCTTTATCTATTTATGAAAAAAATCAGGTTAGGGAACCTTAAAAACACCCAGATAACACTACAGTTGGCTGATGGATCCTCAGTGTATCCGAAATGAGTACTAGAAGATGTGTTAGTCAAAGTGCGCAGCTTTATCATTCCAACTAACTTTGTAGTCCTAGACTTTAAAGAAGATCGAGAGATACCAATCCTGTTAAGAAGACCTTTCTTAGCCACTTCAAGGTCTACCATTGACCTAGAAAACAAGGAATTAATAATGAGGAATAATGGTGAAACCAAAATCTTTAAATGTGGTCACCAACAGAGTAGGGAAGGTAGGAGGAGTGGCATAACGGGCAATGGACTTCCTCTAATCCATGCAGGTAAAAAAAAATAGGTCCAAGGAAATAGATAACTGTGCAAAGGTGGAGTGGAGCGACGAGCGATGGGCTAATACTAAAAGAACCAGAGAATCATCCTTATATTTTTTAGAAACCATAATACTCTAGAAATTAGAATTTTAGGTGAAAATAGAGCCAATATTGCCACACGGTAACTCCGTGTCGCAACACCAAGGGCAGAATTGATAAAATTGAGAAAATAATCTTGTTGTTGCGGCATAGACTTTGCGTGTCGCGAAACCAAAGCCAGTATACCCAGAATTTAAAATTCCAGAGTGTGTAGCAACATTGAACCCCTGATGTCACGACAATAGTAAACTTACATGGATGTTGTGACACGGGACCCTCGTGTCGTGACATCGCTGTAATTTTCTAAAAGGTTGACCCGATCCGTTTTCATAACCCATTGGGCTAACCTAATATTATACCCAATTTTTAACCCCCAAAGTATCAAGTTTTCCCTAAAAACAACCTAACCCAACATTTTAACCTTTCTTAAAACTGTAAACACCTTAAAAACTCTCTCATATATAAAACCCCTTTTGTATTAAAACTTTAAATATAAAACCCCTTTGCTATTAGTTAAATATAGGATTACCACAATCGGGGGAAAACAAAGCACTAGAAGGAGTAACCACAAATGAATAGTATAAGCAATCCATTGCATTTTCTTCTATGGTTAAGGTTTCCTAACTTTTATTTTTACTATTTCATTGGAAACTTTGCTTGTTAATTCGTTAGTCATTGAACTTGAAGAAATATTCAAAATGCCTCCATGAAAGGTTAGAAGAACTAATGAACTAGAACCTTCTACGGTTCCAAACCCTTTTAATTTTTTAAACCCAAACGTTGAAAAATAGTTTGTAGAACTTCAAGGAACAATGTTTATTCAAGAGAGGGGCTTTGAACCATTGATTGTTCTCTGTCAGGAAATATGGCATTTAGTTAGATATCATAAATGGGAACGTTTTTGTATAATCCCAAAAGACTTTGTTGTGGTTCTGATAGTTCAGGAATTTTATGCATCATTACGGGACCAAGAGCCTAGAAAAATCAAAGGTCATACATGGGAATTAATACTTGTGTGAGGGAAAGATGTACGAATCAACCCTCAAGTTATTTGTGAATTTTACAATGCTCTATTCTATGAAAAAGATTTTATAGAAGAAACTGATTTGGAATATTTCCAAGACATAGATATGGGTAACATTATAAAATTTTTAACATAGGGAATGGGTGAATGGAAATGTCACCTAGGTACCGATATCCCAACCTCCTTTAATCAAGCAACAATATTTCCTGAAGCAAAAATGCGGCTACAATTTCTGTTCACTAGAATAACTCCTGCTTTGAACATTTCTAATGTCAATACTTTTCGAGAGGTTTTGCTTTACTCTATTTTGTAGAAAAAAAATATGCATCGAAATGTTGATTTACCAAAATATGAAACGATGTGTTAGCGGCTGTGTTACCAAAATAACTATAGTTGTAGCACTCGATGCAACACACGACTACTTTCATTTCCTGAACTGCAGTTGGTCTCTTCATTGTTTTGATCATATTATTTAAAGATGATACCTAGATAGTCAATAAAGTGATTACATCAGGTTCCATGGTGCTAGCAACTTTCTTGCCAGTCTCAACTCGCATGGTAGGATATTAATAATCATTGTTGGCAATCCGTTCTAAAATATCATACGCTTCATTGTAAGATTTACCCAACAAGGTACCATTGGTAGAAGCATCAACTATCATTCTCATATGTTATTCAACCCATTATAAAACATCTCCATTTGTGTCCAGTGATGAAACCCATGCATCAAACAATTATTAAGTAATTCCTTAATTTGTTCCCAAGCTTCATATAGTGTTTCATCCTCTAATTGCCAAAAAGATGTGATGTCATTTCTATGCTTAGCATTCATATTTGAGGGATTATACCGTAGTAAAAAGATCTGGCAAAGATCATTCCATGATGCCATTGTTTCTAACGGCAAAACATTTAGCCACGCTCTTGCACGATCTCTCAAAGAATATGGAAATAGTTTAAATCGCAAAGTGTCTTCAGGAACACCCTGTTGTCTAAACGAGTCACAAACCTCTAGAAAAAGTCTTAAATGTAGTCTTGGATCTTTAGTGGGTAATCCACCAAATTGTCTTACTATTTGCAACATTTGAAACATTACCGGTTCAACTCAAATTGCTAAGCTTGTATGTGCAATCTGACTATTCCTGGATTCAAATCCTCTAAAATTGGAACAACATGCTCTCGAATTGGTCTGTCACAACCATCTATCACACGAGGAATAGGAGGATTAACATCCTGACCATTTGTATTATCATTGAGAATGTGATCATTCAGACTAGGATCATTCCCTTCTCTAGCCATGTTTCACAGTTTTTTTCTCCTTCTTCATAAAGTTCTATCGATATTTGGGTCAAAAGAATATTCTTCATTAGTAGGAATGCCTCTTCTTATACACTGATGACAAACCTGTAAATATTAAATACAACTAAGTTAAATAAAGCTAATGGAACTAAGTAAAATAACAAAACCAAATTTCACCAAATTGTTGATGCTCGGCAATGGCGTCAAAAACTTGTTGCATGTGAAATGGTATGTGAATTGTGCAAGTATACACGTCGAATCAAGTAATAAAGTGATAAGTGAGATCGTCTCCATAAGGATCTGTTAAGTATAAAATGGTTAAGTTATTATACTGAAGTACGATTAATGTTATGGCAAAAATAATGTTAAGACTGTAGTAGTAATTTGAAAGAATAATAATGTGTAATAACTGATAAATGATGGAAAATGCTATGACAAGACAAGAGTAAAAATGTAATGGTAATTACGAGAATAATTATGTTAATAATATGCAAACAAATAAATAAACAACTGAGAATGCTATGGCAAAGATATTACGACAAATAATAGAGGTTAGAGGGTTTACGATGTTGAGTTGAAAGGTCGAGATTACTAAGAATCTGCCCTTACTGATAGTAATGCCTTGGTAAAACTGTACTCAATCTACTACTCAAAAGAGTTCTAAAATGGTCTTCTTCTTTCGAGAACAAAAGCTCGAGTTACCTTGCCTTAAGGGATATATGTCTATAGGCCTTTAACACGGTACCCTGCATTGATTTGTTTTCTTTCCATATGAACGCTACTCTATATCTAGATGCTGCTACAAGTATTCGGTTGAACACTTGCTCATATCATTAAATTTCAATCTCATTAACCTAACCTTGTCAGAATTAGATTAATTTAATGAACATGATGTACACCCATCTATGTCAAGAGTTTGCAAACATGCAATTTTGTAAAGAACCATTGAATGAAATAGTATATTTAAAATAGATCCATGCTTCAGTCATTAAAGAAAATAAAGGTTTCATCTAGTAAGCTCAACCTAATGAGATTTAGCTTATGGTTTTGCAGTCAAAATTCAAATCCAAAATATCATTCAACATTGTTTCAACAAATCAATTAATGAAGAGCAATCAAGAAATAATGGAAAAACTTTGGGATGATAGCTTTCGCTTATCCAACCTATACTCTAGCGATACAGTGTCCTGTGGTGGCTGAGAGGGTCTACCTCTGTCTTCCTCTTCTCGACTCTACTCAGCCACGACCCTCTATTTTTGCCTAAGGATCTCCCCTTTTTGTTGTTTTCCCTTCTTTAAGGTGTCCTCTTTAGGCTTTTTATAATCTTTTTCCCTAGGGTAAATCAAATAGCCCATGATTTTCTTCCCTCTTTTATAGGCAGATTTTTCTGGTATAAGTACAGTTGGGCTGAAACTGATATGCGTTGAGTATTGACTCAGTCTTCTTCCTAGAATTGTCACGGCATCCATGTTGACAAACTATCCAACCTTGTGCAACGACAAACCTTCACTCCTCTACTCCCTTTCCATATCTTGCACTTGTCGATTACTACAAAACAAATCTTTCCTGCAGACAATTAAAAGTAACATCCAAGCTTCTTATACAACATTCTAAAAATGCTAAAGTAATATCCTAAAATGCAAATAAGTTAACTTAAGTACAAATAATTGACCCAGTCTAAAGGCATGAATTATAACTCTTTTCAAGAGTTATTAACTATATTGGTTTCCATAGCCGAGCCATGGTCTTACACCTTAAACCTCTTGGAGGTGTCACTCCGAATGACCTTACTGCCATCACGGTGTCGCCCCATAAAGCCTGCTAACTGTCATCACAATATTGCTCTATGGAACCTAATAGCAGTCAGTATCATCTCATCTTGTATCCACCTTGATGCTCGAACACCAAAGTGGCCCTCCTCCAGCAAGGCCCGGAGCTTCACACATCACAGTTTGCTCCTAGCATTCACAAATAGAAGAATCTTAACGAAATTCAAATTTCTCATTTTCCTCAATCAATTCATCCATTTGTTGTCCTAACCTTAATGCTCGAACATCGCAATGTTCCCTCCACAAGGTCTGAAGCTTCGTACATCACGGTTTACACATAACAATACCATATGGTGGTATGTAATAGAGTTACACTTTTTCGCATCCTAACTTCATCTATCCCGTCAATTATTTCCCTACATTTTAATAATGTGATATATGCATTTCACTTACATACCAATATAGAATACGTTACAACTTTAAACATGCTACGTATATTGCACTACTTTGGTGAATACCCATACATCAAGCAAATTTCATGCAGACTTCTCATACACAGCCAACAGAGTTCATTTATCATCACCGCACTTATCACAAAGTAAAGACAGTTGCTAACCGTTTTAACAATGGAGTACAAAAACTCACCTTGCTTTCTTGGCCTCGACAACTTAGCTTGTCCAATGCTAGAGCTTCTTTCGTTCTAGCAGCTAAACGTGTCAACCATTCATCGGTTAATCTAATGGTGGTCAATCTTTAGAAACCAAAATCCTTAAATTATATAGACGCTTGGAGAGTCTTACTCTACTCATTTCTTTAATACATAAACCTGGATAGAGAAAACGAAGCATACTAGTTCCTCAATTTCTCTACCACCAGACTTAGATTCACACCCTGACTACGACATGCAGAACTTTCTTCATCTGCCTCCCCTTCTTCTTCAGAACGACTGAAGAAGATGATGCTACGGGGAGGAGAAGATTTATAAACAAAATTGAGAAAATTTTATCTCCATTCACGCCCTTATATATACTCCTTAGGCACAGTCCTTACTTGCCTTTCCCACCATCCATTCCTAATCATTTTGTCTCTCACTTTGGAACCAACTAGTTCCAATCTAACTGAAGTGGAATCAAATTCCAACTATTTATAATTCAGCTGCTAAAATTTTCTAATCTCCCATTGGAGTCCCACAATTTACTAGTCCTTTCAATTTAATCCTAGCTTTCCCAACTTTCGGGGTAATTAGGATAATCGGGAGTTACACACTCTCACTGTACCAATTGTTGATACAAAGTATAACAAAGGAGGAAGACAAGATGGAACAAGGAGGAGATCAAGGTGATCTAGTGGAGGCCGGTTCATCTGTAGAGATCGAGAGCCAGAATAAGGACAAAAGGACAAACTGATTGAAAAGATAATGTTTTTGTCTCTCACTTTGGAACCAGCAAGTTCCAATCTAACTGAAGTGGAATCAAATTCCAGCTAGTTATAATTTAGCCGCTAAAATTTTCTAGCCTCTTATTGGAGTCCCGCAATTTACTAGTCCTTTCAATTTAATCCTAGCTTTCCCAACATTCGGGGTAATTAGGGTAACCAGGAGTTTCACACTCTCACTGCACCAATTTTTGATACAAAGTATAACAAAGGAGGAAGACAAGATGCAACAAGGAGGAGATCAAGGTGATCTAGTGGAGGCCGGTTCATCTGTAGAGATCGAGAGCCAGAATAAGGACAAGAGGACAGACTGATTGAAAAGGTAAATGCTTAGACTAACTCTAGGGTATAAAAATGGTTGATCCCTTTTCTATCATTTTTCGGGGTATTTATAGGAAAAAGTCTCCTTGTCTATTGGTATGATATTGGCTAGATAAGTATTTAATCCCGTTAAACGTGTAATGAATAATCATGGACACATATTATGGGATTCTATCAATATGAGGTAATTAAGCCTAAATAGACTCCTTATTGTCTTAGAAGTATGTTCACATTAGGATAACATTCTCCTATGAACACGAATAGTAGGTTCCGTTTGAAGTGGGTCGAATGATTATACTTAAAAAATCAATGCAAAGTCAACAATACCTTTAAAGTTCTACACATGGCGAAAGGAATACCAAAGTTAAAAGCCTGCATGTTATCAAATATTACTATAATAATCAGTCAATCGAATTAATAGGAATATATATTTTTTAAGAGAAATGATATATGTATACACACAAAATACAAAATAAAATGCTTTTTTTTTTTTGAAAACAAAGGAAATGTCATTATAAAACAGTTATATGCATATATTTAGGTGATTGTGTACATATAAGATGATCACCTATTTTTGCTTACATACATTACAAGTTAGCCTTCAGAAAAAAAAAGTAATTCAAAAGAAAATAATTGAGAAAGTGTTTTTTTCTCTCAGCATAAAAATTAAATAGAAATGGAAGATGACCACAGGAAACAGTGGAAACTGAAAGATGATAAAACAGTTCACTCCAAAACAAAAATCACCCATCGATTAATTAAAAATTTGTTTTTGGTGTTTTATTAATTAGTCCCGAATATTAGTCCCGTGGTTAGGTATTAGGTAGCCAAACGAATGATCTTTAGATCGAAATTCTATAGAAATTAAAGGAATAAAATAAATGATAAAATAATCATTCACTTGTCGAATGTGTTGGAATGTAGTCAACATGTCAATATTCTTCAAGTCATCAACTCTCCAATAAATTATTGTGATTTGGTAATAACACTTTTATCATTAAAAAGAAATGTGATTAAACAGAAATAAAATAATTAGTGAAACCAAATATTGAAGTTGATCAAATATTGAATTTGGTGAGCTTAATTCAATTATAAAATTTGATATCCAAATATACTATTTGTAATACAATTTTTTCTGTTCAATTAATCTACTTTCTGTATATGTAACATCGATCTTTTATCTGAAGATGATCATAGCTCTAGAAAAGATTATTGATTGCTTCAACTAACTAGATTAATATAAGCATAGGTTCATATATATTACTATCTGGCTAAAAAAATAAATAGATAATAAAATCGCCAATATCTAAGCATGATTCAGACGGAAAAATATAAATAAACCTATTGCTACAAAGTTCAAACGTGGTTATATGATGAGATCTTTGTTGTGTTGGTAAGCAGAGGCTTTAGAATTTTGGACGTTCAAGTTCAACTCCCTTTATATATTCATGTGTAAGTTCTTCTCCAATTTTATCCTTAATTTTTTTAGTAAAAGTTAAAATTTGAACTTCCTAACTATTAAAAATTACAAACAGTAAAAGTAAATCTGAAGCTTTTGGGCAAAACTGAAAAGACGAGGAAATTTCCATGTAATGGTAGGGAAAGAGAGGGAGAATCTTGAAATCTCTGTTAATGGCGGAAATCAACGACAAGATCATGCAAAAGAAAATAACTTTATTAATCTTAGCTAGAGTAAGCATTAAAACAGTTTATGAATGAAACCCTAGTTCATGCCATAAAATAAAAAGAAAAAAAAAAGCAAGAAAAGAGTTGTTTTCTTTTTTAATTCCCTACATATTAAACCCTACAGAGCTACGCTTGCCTAGGCGCTTTGACAAGTTTTGCATGACCAAAGTGTTCAGTATTTGGTTGAACTGATGATTTCATGTCAGGTTCCAAGGAGCTAATGTTGATCCCATGTTGTTCTCTCTGCGAAAAACCACCACTAATGTTTCCAACCATTCCTCCAACGCCTAGAAAATCCAAGGTCAATTTATCAGTCCCGCCTATGCCTGCGGCGAGATTTTGATGCAACTTTGCCTCGTTAACGTTGCAAAAGTTAGCATTACTGCTTTGCGGTTCTAGTGTCAACCCACTTCCATTGAACCCTCCGAAGTTGTTATCTTGCCCATGGCTTGGGCCGCCGTCGAAAATGGAAGAGTTACCATTTGCTGCAAGTGAGTTCATTAATCCTTGCAGATTGCTATCATCCTCCATATGTGATCGTAGGGTTTCACTTCCATTGCCACCCTCGAAATTACTGCCGAAGTTAGGGGAGAAAACAGGTCTGTCGGATTTAGTCCCACCTGATAATGAGCTTCCTAATCCCCTTAGCAAAGTGGAAGTAGTGTTGTTGCTTGTAGTTGAACCTATTTGAGCAGCTTTTTGAAGCAATGCAGTGGCCGACATATGTGGAGAGATGTTCTCATGTTGCATTGAAGTGGTATAAAGAGAGGACATTCCTGAACCAACCTGATCTCCCATGTTAGAAGGGAACAATGCGGGCCCTTGACCGCCACCTATTTCACTGGTACTTATGCTGCTTGTAGCACTGGTATTGGAAAAGAAGCCTAAATTGAAAAAATTGGATGAAGTGGGGGAATTGTTTGTACTTCCTTGAAGGTCAGGAAGTTGCATAAGCCCATGCAATGGTTTGTTGGGATATAATCCGTGCCCATGGTGAGATTGATGGTCTTGATGAAAGCCTTGGTTTGCTGCCTCTGCCATGAAGAACATAGACGATGGCATGTTCTGTAATGAAGAAGGGTTTGATGGAGAAATAAGGTGATCGAACTTTACCGCTCCAGATGTACTTCCCAACCTCAACAGATTTCTCGACGGTTGAACTTGATTCTGGTCTTGCAGTGGCGGAATTTGAGAACCAACATGGGATAACCCTAAACTCATGTGATGATTACCTCCAAAGAGGTGATGACTGCCCATTGTGCTTAAGTTGGTGGGGTGTCTAGCACTCTCTTGAGCCAGTGCATCGCAAAAGGCCCGGTGAGTAATAAAACTATCACGTCTGCAGTAGTAGTAAAGATAGAAGATAATTTTTAGTCAGCTTTGATCAATAAGGCCCAAAGTTAAAAGGGGATTAATGTCTAGCCATTTGAGAAACGAAACTAGCCTCATTGTAGCTAACAAATGCTTGGGGATGGGGGACCTTTACATTGAAGATCATGTGTGACCATTTGCACTAACTTCCAATATTTTAATTGAAAACACACAGAGAGAGAGAGAGAGAGAGAGAGAGAGAGAAGGATATGGCGGGTACCTAGAAACAAGAAATCACAAGAAAAATAAATAATACGACAATATATAGACTTCCATTTTATTGAAGTAATGGTGCTGTTTAAGGTGGAAAATAAAGCTGAACAAGTAAAACAAAATGAGAGGTTAATTCATGAAGAGAAAATTTAAGTTTCCTAAGAAAAATAAGAAGGGACAAAAATTCTTGGTTTAACCTGAAAATGATGAATGAATTCAAAGTTGAATTTCCATATTGAGGAATGGGTGTTTAATAAATGAAGTGGGGGAATCATTTCCTGGTTGATAAAAATCCAGATATCTCATAGAAACCTATTAATTCCTGGGACTGATGTCTGCCATAAGTGGAAGAAAACCCTGAACAGTAGTCAATCATTCATGCAATTAAAAGAATATTTTTCCATAAACGTGAAAAGCTTTTAATGTAAATGACAAAAACGTTTTCAGTACCCTAATGCTAGCTAGCTTAATCGATGTTGACTTTCAAAATGACTGGTAAAATAAAGCACACACATTCAAATCGATCCACGAGCTGCTCAGTAAGGGAGAGAAGAGAAGAGACCCACAGGCCAAAAACCTAATATCTTTGTATGTATTTTTTTTACGGTGGGCAAAAACCAAGGAGTTAGCAGCAAAGGGCAAAGGGGAAGATCAAACCAAGGCGGTAAACATACGTACAGAAAACTCACATGAGCTTCCTTCCTGACAACGTTAATGATTAATTACCTTGAGAAAAGAGTGCCACAATCACATCTGTACTCTCTAGTGCCGCAAGTCTTTGAATGAGCTTTCCAATCCGATTGCACGGCATACCTCTTGGAACACTTCTCACACTTCCATTTCTTCTCACCATGTTTTCTTGAGTAATGCTTTTTGATGCCAGTGAGGTCGCCAAGTGCCTTAGAAGGGTCATGGTGGACGCATGTGGGTTCTGGGCAAAGATAAACTTTCCTCTTCACTTCTTTTGTTGTCTTTTGTCTTAGCTTCCAAGGCAGATTGTGTCCTCTTCTGTGGAGCTGTAAATTTTGCTCCCTTTGGAACCCTTTGTTGCATACCTCACAAATGAACCTGTTTGTTGCCATTAGAGTCTTGGGAGATAGTGCTATCACTTCCGCATCTGGATCTGCTATTGAGAAATGACAAACAACAAATCATTAGAAAAATAGGGGATGAAAAACAATATATATATATATATATATATATATATAAGGCTTAATCGAGGGAGTGAAAGAATAACCATCTGAGAACTGTCAAGATTAAATCATGATGAAAACTGACAAATTTTTAGATTAGGGTTCATTGAGAGGTAATATTCATTTTTTTAATAAAAAAAGAAAGAAAGGAGTGAACAAGAACAAGAACATAAACCCTCTTTCTCTATTGACTTACTCATTGGATACGTGAGCTAAAAAGCCTTAGGGAAAAGAAAACAAACAAACAAACCATAATATTTTTTTTCTGCTCAGCAAACAGACCATAATCAGATGTATGTAAAGAGATACTTGCATGATGTTCCAGGGTGATTTCTCTTCCTCTTCTGAGGTGCAGTGGTTGGAGCAGTTGACGAAGTGGGTGTAGCGGTGGATGATTGTACTTGCATCATCTGGTTTTGATTTTCTTCCCTGGTTCCAAAAAAAGGTGTGGACGATGAGGCGGCGGCCATCTACAAAGCTTATTAATTTTATTAGCTTGCTTGCTATGGTTTCTAGTTTCTTGTGGTTAGCCAAGCTGCTATTTCTTTCAGTTCTTCTTCTGGGTCCTTCAATACCAGCAAAACCAGAATTCAGAAATCACACAAAATTACCATAAACATAAAAGATTTCAGCTTTTTCTCCTATGGTTTAACCAAAGCAAAACTAAAATAAAGGGCTTCTTGCTCCCTTGTAGGGGAGTTTTACCTCCCTTAACTTCTTTGAAAATCTTTTCAATCCACTAAGAAACAACAACGCAAAAAAAAGAAAAACTTAAGAGTAAAAACCCAACAAAATACGAAGAAGAAAGTATATAAGGAGACAGAGAAAGAATCAAAAGCTATCCCATATGCATAAACAAATACATACATAAGGTCATCCCATATGAATAGTAAAAGTAGGATCTCTCTTTCTCGATACTCTGTGGTCTAGTTCGTAGTAGTAGTAGAATCTAAGTTTTCCTTCTTTTAACCTCCAAAATAATCATTTCAAGTAGAAAAAGAAATGAGAGTAAATTGAGGGGATCGATCGAAAAGGTGGGTTATTTGTGTCACTGTTGAAGCAGCTAAAATTTATGTCGTGATTCGTGATGCGGGGCGATACGTTGGGGGGCCACCGATCGAGCTGTAAGCCTTACCTTTTGAGCGCCCATCTCTCCTTCTCTTATTTCGCATCTTCTTACATAGCATCAAGACAAGCCTCCCTTTCGTCATTCCTTCCCTTCTCTTACATGTTCTCTCAATATCTTTTTTTTTTTTTAAATTTATTTTCACCCTTTTTATGTATATTTTGTGTACCCTTTTCAATAATTTTCTTTTCAATATTTTTTTGGACGGTGAAAGGTGTATACTTTTTTATTGTGTCAATTTTGTTCTAGTTTTAAATTTTCTATGTTTTCTTTTAAAATTATTTTAAACTCATTCATGCAACATGAGTCTTAATATTAATGAAGATAATCATGTGGTATCCGAATAAATTTGTTACATGATATATTTCGTATTTTATCCAAAAGAGTATTATGTATTGCCTTGCTAATGAATTTCAAATAAATTTATGAGTTAGTTCTTGATATATATTAGTAAATGTTATTTTTATTTTATTTTATGAGCAGTTAAAATTATCATATGTTATATTTATTTAAATATTTATTATTTATTTTCTATTATACCTTAACTTTCTTTATTATCAGTTTACTTTTGATTAGTGTGACAAATATTTTTAATTAAATTTAATAAATAATAAATTAAGAAATTCAATTTAAATACAATTACAAATAAAATATATCTAAATAATTATAATTAAATAAAATAAGCACAAAATACTACAGCAAATTAAGTTTTTAGCGACGTTTTTAGTGGTGTTTGAATCGAAAACGCCGCAAAGGTCAAACATTTAACGGCAACTGTATTGAAGAATGCCACAAATATATACCATTAGTGGCACTAACCAAAAAACGCCACAATAAGTCGTTATATGGTGGTGTTTGTTGAAATAGCGTCGCAAGTAGTACATATTTAGCTGCATTTTATACTACGCGCCGCAAAGGTACACCAAATAGGAACAGTGTTACCGGCGTTTTCCCCATAAACGCCACAAAAGGTAAAACAATAGCAGTGTTTTTTGCATCAATGCCACAAAAGGTTAAAAACAATTGCGGCATTTTTATCATAAACGCCTCTAAAGGTAAAGCAATAGCGGCGTTTTACCCATAAACGCCGCGAATACTTTTTAATTTTTATTGAAACGATGCCATTTTTATAGCTAAGCCCCCAACTCTTATTCCCCAAATCATTTTCCCCAAATCCTTAACTTAATTTTTTCTTTTCCATCCATTTGCTGCTGGTTGTCTATCCAGTGATCCGTCTGCTACATCACCGTCGACTGTGCATTTGCCATCGATCTCTGTCTCCTTCGTTGATGTTGCTCCGTCCATTGCAAAAGGATTTTGGATCCAAACTTGCTTAAAAAGAAAGTACATTCTACTTTTCTGCATTTATTTATAGGAGAAAATTCTCCTCAGAAAATGTTTGGATTCTAGTTCTCATGGAATTCATTTTTTATGCAGCTAAATGATAAGAAGCTTGCAAAAGAGTTGTATAAGAAGTATAGCGCGGTAGCTGATACTTTTCTCTTCATTCTCTTCAGGTTTCTAATTCTATGTTTCAGATTGGTCGGAATGCTTATCTGTCCTATTATATTTCAACAGATCCATAGGCGAAAAATACGTGCTTGGCAAATGATATGTGTTTTGTCACAATTTGTTGATGATGATATAGTTGGAGAAGTCACACAGTGCTTGCAAATAGCTCTCTATGTAAGTAACTGTTGCTTCTTTTAGAAAATCTAATAGTACTTTCTTAACTTACTATAGTTCGCTTAAGTTTCATAATATGGTAAGTTTGATAAGTTGTTTAGGAGAGAATAACAAGTAATTTTTTGGTTTTGAAAGAAATTTCATGAAAGCCTATCTCGAATATTTTTCCTTTTCCTGAATGCCTGCTCTGTGTTCTTGTATGTAATGTTTAGTTTACTTTATACTTCCAAAACACTGAATGCTTCTATTTGGTGTCGACAGAGGTTATTGTTAGGTGGTTCCATAAATCAGGTAGTGTTAACACAGTAATTTTCTTATTTTGTTGCATATCCCTGGTAAATGTACTTGCTGTATGGTGCACTTTGTAGATTAATTCATTGGCTGCCATTGCTAGTTAGAAGAAACTGATAATACTGAATGGTCTTTAATTAATTATTTTGACTTTGGATTGTGTAACATATCTCCACTACTTTCTGGTCATATCTCTTTTGCAGAGAAAAAACTTACCTTCTGTTCGCCAGTATTTGGAAACATTTGCAATTAATATTTACATGGAGTTTTCCTCTTTGGTAATGCACCGTCTTAAATTTATTTAGTAAATAATAAAGCTTAACATTCATGCATGAGATGTGTGCAGAAACACACATATTCCAACAGTTCAATCTCCACGACTGGTATCAATCATTCAAATCAATAGTTCTCTGCCCAAATAGTAAAAGGAAACCAAGGCAGTCCCCATTACCAAAGAAAAGAAAAGGCATAAAAGAAGCAGAAAGCCAGAGTGAAGCTTCTCTACAGTATCCTTTGCTGTACCATTCTTCTATATTTATTTTCAGTAAGTTGGTCTAGTATATTTCCTTTGCCATGCATTGCAGCTGGTTGAGAGATGCAGAGTTGCACTCTTGACTGATAAAAAATTTGCATTCAGTCATATTTAGGGTATGTTTGATTGAATGGGGAAGTGGAAGGATGGAAAGACTAGAGTGGAAAGATGGAAAAGTAATAAATTTCAAGCATGCGTGATAAGAGAGAAAAGGAAGAAGAAAATATGAAAGATGACTATTTTTAATTCATAAATCTTTTTAAATTGGAATTATAAGAGAGAAAATTATATAGATAAAAATTAAGTGTGCATATTTTATTTTTTGGAATTTTCATTTTCTTTAATATCTTTTTTTTAACTTTACTAAGCAATGAATGGAAAGAAAATTAGATAAATAAAATATGCACCTTATCAACCATGCAATGTTTGTAGCAAGGCTCTTTTACAGCTAGATGTATGTTGGACCATTATCTCTACTTATGAACTGTGATTTATAAAGTGTTTACTTGAAAGTTTGCATCTTTGTTTAGATCTATCCTTTCTGCCTCTATTTATGTTTATGTATGTATTAGCAAGTGTTCTTCGTGTGTACATCTTTAAATTCCAACGCATGCTTATCTTCCACGGTCATTTTTGTCTTCTAGCCGTATTGATGTCCTACGACTCTTGGCCTTTGATTGACATGCTTGATCATAGGACCAGTTTTATTTGCCTTTGATGGTCTAGACAGCCTGTTATATCCCAACTCATGCAGGTTTATTCATGGTGTTCCTGTTGGACCTGTAAGTGATCAGTTCGGAGGGTTGATTTTTAACTTTATCTATGTGAAGGTACGCAGTTGCTTTGCGGCAGAGAGCTAATGCTATAATATATATATTTTGTTTAAATTTCTTTAGTGTTGATTGATTCAAAGTAGGTGACTGCTGCGTTTTGGGCTTGGTTCTATCTTTTAATCTCCTTTCAAACCCTAATAGGAATGGGTGATGATGAGCTGTTTGCATTTGGATGTCACACTGTACTCATAATTTTTATTTTCTTTATTTAGCTATGTGTTCTTTGTTGTTAACTACTCATTTTTAATTAATTTGTAATTTAGCTTCTAATTTGAAATCATTATCATTTTAATTTATTCATTATAGGATAAATCGGTCAATTCTCTTAAGTCTCTACCAAACAATTTTCTTTTTGGTTCTATTTCAGTTCCCTTTTCTCATTAGTCCCAAAATTTTGACACATAATATTTGTCAATGGAAATAATATAATTTTAAGAAAAAAGGCTTTCAAGTTAATAAAAATTAATAAATGTTTTTTATCCCATATATATATATAAGAATATTTAAAAATAGTCACTGAATATATACTAGAGTACGAGTTTTTTATTTTACAACTAGGACTAGAAAATCATTTGCGGCCTTTAACTTGAAATTTTTGAGAGAGAAATTTGTATATAAGTTTGTTGCACAAAGGGACTATGCGCTAAAGGTATCATTGTCTTAGATTTAAGTCAAATTAATGATCGAACTTGAAATAAAACAATGAAGTAAAAGTGAATTTTGAGTTCTTAAATTTAAGTCTTATTGGAGTGTATTCAAATTTTGTTCAATGATCGAACTTAAAATCAATATCAATTAAGAACTTGATTATTATTATTGAAAGTATTTTCTCCGCCTTTATTAGTTCAGTTAAAGTATTTTCTCTGAACCTAGTCTTGTGTAGATTCTGAAGTTGAAATATTTCTAAATTTAGCCACTTGGTATGCATGGATCAACTTTGTACAATAGTATATTATCTTTATCAAAACTTGTTTTATGCAGTTGATTTTGTTTTGGAGATGATGTTGACTTTGGTTTGAATGCAGCATATGCATCCCAAGTTAATAATTGAGAAGAGTTCAGATCTGAGTGCGGCAGGTACATGTGCAAGGCTTAATTCCACTATGCATTCACCAATTTGCAATTTTGCATATGCATCTAACTGCTTGGGATTCAATAAATTTAAATAACATGAATTAATATATATTAATGTCAATTTATCTTATCATTTATTTATTATGTTTTTATTGAAACAAGTGAATTGGATCCTACAAAAGAAGTATTCGATAGGCTCATTTGAATTGTCTAATCAAACAACTTCATTTTAAGCTCTCCTTAATTGCATTTGTAAGTACTTCTTATTACTTACATGTTTTAATTTAATTGAATTAAAATTTGAAATTGCTTGTTTATTTCATTTGGTTGTGGTAAATTTATTACTTATATGTTTTAATTAGAAATATAGAATTAGAAAACAACCGAATTAGATACTTGAATTATAATTGAATTCAGTTTGATTTTAATTAAAATAGTTAAAAATATTGAATTCAATTTATTTCTTATATATTTTTATAGTTTATTACTTATATAATTGAATAGGTTTATTACTTCAATTTATTACTTGAATTATAATTGAATTCAGTTTGATTTTAATTAATAATCTATAAAAATTTAGACTATAAATATATATGAAAAATATTTAAAAATATTGAAAAATATTGATACACCTGAAATGGTATTCCAAAACATGTCGGTACTGGAGTGCACCAGTACCAAGACAAAAATGGTATGTCCACTAGTACAGTAGTGTCTGCCTTGGTTTCAATTCACAACCAAACCTTTCTTTCGTTAAATTCATAATAATAACTATTGAATTAATAAAACCGATAGCTAATTATGTTGGATTATTATTCGCTATATTGATACTAGAGTTTTTTAACTCTATAAAGAAGGTTAATGGTCTATTTATTTTCTGCAAAATGACTTTCAAAAAATATATTTCTTATTTTCCATGTTTGTGTTGGAGCTATTCTGGTTGCATGTAGTACAATAGTTACAATTGTGCCTATAACTGCTTAGGAACCATAACTTGCCATATTTGTTGTTGACAATATTTTGAACAAAAACAGTTGGGTCATGATTAAGTTGATCTCGTGGAAGTGTGTTGGCCCGTCTATGAAGATTGGTTTTATGGAGTAATAAATAAAAGAAGATTAGATTCAACCAAATCATATAAATCGAATCCCTTGTTTGATAGAGATTGGATTAGATGACTTGAAGAATGTCTTGAAAATCTCTTGTTTATCCTAAACTTTATTAGGATATTTGTAATCCTATTTTGATGGTTACTTTCGTGGGGATTTGTATGGTAATTTATCATTATCTCAACAAGCCTTAAATACATATACATTGAGACTTGACTTAGTTAATATTTATGAGATTTTAACACTTTATTTTGTTCACAAGGAACCTATTTAGTGAGTGCATTTTGCAAGTAAAACATAAGAAAGTCACTTGGTTTTAAAGCTAAGTTTTTATGGGGTGGAGAGTAATCTAGATCTTAAGTACAAGTGTAAAATTGCTACATAGTGAGTTGTAAGACTTAAATTATTCATTGCACAAGCTTAAAGATAGTAGATTGTCTCTCTCGGCAAGCCTTACAAGCATATGTGAATATCGAACTACATAGCCAATCATCTTTTTGTTTTTATTTAGTTGTTATATGCCTCAGTTATAACTGCTCCTATATCACTTGCAAAAACCAAATGTATCTTCAATTTAGGATTAATGCCTAACACTGAACGTAGTTAGTGGTGTTCATGGTGGTTTTTTTTCTAGTAATTTAAGGTTAATTTGTTTCACGTTCCCAAATGTTGGATAGATCCAACTACTTGTATTAGAATGCAAGGATGAAGGCCTTTATTATGTTTATGAATGAATAGGCCAGGCGTATAGTTTGTACTAGATGAGAGCCACCTGCAACTAATCGAGAGTCAGAACTACCATATCTAAACTCACATATGTTAGTAATAGTGCCCTAGGCTTATTGTATGGACGCTTTATTTTGATTAAATGAATTTATTATTATTATTTGCATGTTTAATATATAACAACATCCTTGAATAATTTTATTCTAAATGTCCTTAATCGGTCGTTGTTGTGGGAACAACAATGAATTAAGAGTAGTATGGAATATGATAGATATTCATGTGATGAATATGTGTTTGAGAAACAAATCATATTGATATGTATTTGTTGAGAATGAATATTGGACTGACCCATTTTGAGATTAATATATGGATCGAAGTCATAAATTAAATCTCTAAACAGTTGTGTCATTAAATCATTAGACCTGAAATCACTGTAGTTCTCAACATGAGGAATTTTATGTTTTGACATAATCAAACGTTGTCTTTAAACTAAAAACTATAGAAGTTATGCTTGAACATAATTAGAATCATGTAGTGAGATGTGAGTGATTAAAATGGAATTTGTCCCTCTTATTATAAGAGAAATATCTTTGGTCCCTTAGAAGATTGAGACTGAAAAATGCATGGCCATGCTTGAATGAAGATGGAGATCAATGTCATTCGTTTTGTCAGTCGAATTGGGTATCGAGAAATTAAAGATAGAACGATATAAGGTTGACTTTATCCATGCCTTATACTCTATCTAGATATCGCGAGACAAAAGGATTATGTCATGAGTTATTTTTAGGCCAACGTTAATTGAACCTATAGGGTCGCAGATTAAGAATAAACAAGAATGATTAAGTTTATCACTCTCTTTAAGTAATTTAAAATGATACGATTTTTTTAAATTACGAGAAATAATCGATTATTATTTTTATTGAATTTAATTTTGAAAATTTAAATTTATAGTCAAAATGATAACAAATAGCAATTTTGTTACTATTTCTGTTAAATTGGATATAATAATAAACGAGATAAAAAGGTTTGATATATTCCTTATTAGATAAGGAAATATAATTTAATTATTATTTAAAAGAGTTTTATATAAATAATAATTAAAATGAATTTAATTATTATTATTTAAAAGAGTTTTAAATAAAAGATAATTAAATTCTATTTAATTATTATTTAAAGAGTTTTGGATAAATAATAATTAAAACATAATTTAATTATTATTTAAAAGAGTTTTAAGTAAAAGATAATAAAATAGAATTTAAATTATTATTTAAAAGAGTTTTTAAATTTCAAGATAAAGTATGATATTTCTTATTAGACAAGAAAAGAGATTTTGAATTATTTAAAATAATTTTAAATATATATACAACCTCAAATCCAGTTTTGCCCAACCCTATATATATGTGATATAGGTACACTTCTCCAGTAACACAAGTTTTTGGCTATCAGCCGTTTGAGAGAATAAACCAAAAACATTTTTGAGAAAACGAAGTTGGAATTAGCATTCCATTCGACCATTCGTCGTTCGTTCGAGTGCGGATACTTGTAGAGGGCAGTCGTCTTTCAACAATGTAGTACCTTTGGAGATCCGATTCAAATCAAGCGTTAGTATCTAGAAGTTTAACGAAACAAAGGTAATTTTCATTATTCCCTTTTCGATTTGCATGTATTGCATGATACCTTTGGTAGTTTATGGGATATCAATTTTATTTTCTGTCGCAGTATGTTCGTATGAGATTTGAGCTCTATCCCGTATCCCAATATGGGTATCAGAGCATCTTGCTTTGCGTATTTATCGTGCTTGCGCTATGTTTGAATCGCATGATGTAGTATGTAGTGTTGCCTATTGCATAGTGCATAGTATGGTCTTTTAGGTTTATATGAATGCCATATTATTTTGTTTTTTTACAAGGGGTTGTAATTTTTAAATACGGCCTACATGTTGTCTTGTTTTATTGTAATTTTATTTCTCTAATAGAAGTAAATTTTATTGTATTATATCAAGAAGACATTGTAAACCCCTTTGGAGTCATGCCATCCGACCATGATGATGGAGGAGCTAAATGACGATACACAAGTTGGTGGTCTAAGACGATGCCATGGAGATGCTTATTACCTTAGGTTAACTTTTTATTTTCATTTTTTATTATGAAGATCAATTTAGATTAAGGCCATACTATGTCACGTTTATTTTAATGCATATATGTGATGTTATGAACATGGAATTCCTTGGATGATATCTATTAGTATGTGATACTCATATTTTTTAAAACATATATACTAAATATTAAAAAATCAACAAAGATCCCTCATATAAAATTTTAAGTTTATATACCATCTATTTTAGAATACTTGTCAAGGATTTTGTCATTTTAATGTGGGTTCTACCAAAGTAGGAGTACATTAGGTTATATTAGTAAGACAAGATGGGTAATGGTGTTACTCATATATTTAAAGTGGTTTAACTTAATTAGACTATCTGTAATAACCCGCTTTTAGTAAAATCGAATAGTGGTTTTAGGACCAAAATTTGAAGTCGAAAATTTGTTTTATTATTACTTTATCGCCTACAAGATGATAGTATTACCGTATAAAATTTCATTAAAAATTTTACCATTTACATGCTCAATTTGATAAAAGGACTAAATCGTATAAGGTGCAAAAGTTGTGTTCTAATGGCTAAAGGTATTAAATAGCTATAGAACTTAAAAGTGGAAGTCCTTATATGATAATTACACCATAAATAGTGATAGTGGATGTATATGGCTTAACATTTGTGTAATTTGTGAAGTTTTTAAAGGATAACTAAGTAATTAGGTAATTAAAAATAAATAAAATAAAAACAAAACTTCATCTTTTTACTTTCATCTTTCAACTGAATTTAAAAGAGAAGAATTGCCATTGAAGAAGCTAGGTTAAATTGTAAGTTAAATTGTAAGTCATTCGAACTTACTAAGCTTAAATGCTTACTCTGTGTTATTTCCGTGTTTTATAGTGAATCAGAAGCTCGTTTGGGTTGGAAGCTTGTCGAAGCTATTACTTGATTAAATGGTAAGTTAAATTCTAAGTTACAGGAACTTACTAATCTTAAATGCTTACTCTGTGTTACTTTTGTGTTTTATAGTGAATCAGAAGCTCATTCGGGTTGGAAGCTTGTCGGGGCTATATCACACTATCCATCGGCTCTTTTGGTACATTTGGATGTTTAATTTTGGTTATAATGACATGTATAGGTATTTTTGGCTAATGTTGTCCTATGTGTTTGAAGTGTTGTAATGGCCATTTGACTTTATTGAGTTTTGGGATTTTGATGAGATAATGGTTTAGTTTTACATGTATGTGAATAACTTATTTATGAATGATGATATTATAGCTCAAATATGCAAATGATAAGTGTCACTATGATGTAGGTGAATATGGTATTTTGGTGCACTAGATATTTGTGAATTATGTGACTAATTAGAGCTAATTTTTGTATGCCATATATGGTACATTTTGGTATAGTTTTGGTCAAGCCTTTGTTGATCAAAAGATCAAATTGTGTTCATAGTTATACATATATATATTCATTTGAGGTTCCTAAGGGCATATTGGTTGTATGTGATCATACCATATGTATTAAGCTAAAATATGCTTGGTTTTGGAACCTTATTATAGCTTGTATATGTGTGTATTTGTGATTGTAGAAATATACCAATTTGGGTGAGTAAAATGACTTGAAAAATAAACTATTTTCGTCCACACGGGCATGTGTTTCAGCCATGAGTGACACACGGCCAAGTGACACGGCCGTGTATCCCTTGTAGCTTTAAAAAGGTTGCAAGTCAGGCTGTTACACAGCCTAGCACACGGCCTGGCACACGGGTGTGTGAGGTTGTTTTAGAGGGTATACGGCCTAGCACACGGGCGTGTGGCTTGGCTGTGTGACCAAGTCAGAGAGTTACACGGGCACGGACACTATCTGGGACACGACCGTGTGTTCCCATTTCGAATGCTCACACGGCCTGAGACACGGGCGTGTTTCCTGGCCGTATAACCCCTGCAGTATTGAAAATTTTTACTATTTTTTGAAAAATTCTCTAAGTTTTCGATTTAGTCCCGACTCATTTCTAATGCATATTTTGGGCCTCGAGGGCTCATATATGGGAAAATATGAATGATTTTGATTGGTTTTTTATATGAATATTGATATGTTTTGAAATGTTGAAATTTCTGTCTGTTTGATCTGTAAACTCTAGTAATGATTTGTAATCCTATTTCGGTGACAGATACGAGTTAGGGGTGTACATTTATTGGTACTAGAGCTACGGTTAAGTCAATTCTCGAACTGAACATAGAATGTAAGAGTCTAGCTATACATGCCATTATATAATCTGTGATAGTGTGATATTACTTGACCTTTTTAAAACAAGTTTTCATATAGCAATGACATCCAATCGAGCTGACTCCAATGAAGTAGAGAGTAACGCTCAAGCCTCTATTCACGGAGTACATTGATCGGTACAAGGCACGTATCTGAGGGTTGGAAGAAGAGGTTAAAGAAGCATTTTTTCAGATAATGAATGAATGGTTTACTGAGTTTGTACGGACGAATCTGGCTACTCAACAACCTCCACCCCCTCTTGCTCCTCAACTGGTTCCCGTTATGTCTCAAGGTATGGAACCAATCCGAGTTAGTAAGCCACCTGTCGATAAGATTTGTAAGTACCGGGTTGAAGAATTCTGAGCTACTACTGAAGATGTTCTCAAGAGAATTAAATTTTGGTTAGAGAATATAATTAGGGTTTTTGATAAGTTATCTTGTTCACCAGCTAAATGTGTTAAATGTGCAGTGTCGTTATTGGAAGATTCGACTTACCAGTGCTAGAATACATTGATTTCTATTATGCTGAGAGAACGGATCACCTAGGAATTCTTTCAAACCGAGTTCCGAAAGAAATATATTAGTCAGAGGTTTCTAGATCAGAAACGTAAAGAATTTCTTGAGCTTAAACAGGGCCATATGACTGTGTTAGAATACGAGTGAGAATTTTTCAGACTGAGTAAATATGCTCGTGAGTGTATTTCGACCGAGACTGCTATGTGTTTGAAGAAGGGCTGAACGAAGACATAAAGCTACTAGTTGGAATTCTTGAGCTGAAAGAATTCATTGTATTGGTTGATCGAGCACATAAAGCTGATGAGCTCTATAAAGAGAAAAGAGTGCTGATTTTGAAGCTAGAGACTCAAGAATGAGATCGACTAGGAAGTCCTATCAGTTAGTATTAAAGAAATCAAAAGAACATTACAATTTTTCTACAGCTTCTATTGGTTATTCTAGTAGAGATAGAGGTACCCGACGCTCTAGTCCAAAACCTCAGGCTACATCTGTAGCAAGTGTGGGAAGTGTTAGAGATGTTTGGCCCGAGTGCAAGCATTGTAAGAAACCACATTATGGTGAGTGTCAATTAAAGCGTGTTTCAGGTGTGGCTCCTTAGACCACTATCTTAGAGATTGCCCAAAGAAATTTGAGAAAGAAAAAGCTCAGACCATGAGGCTGAGCAACACTGCTGCAAGAGGTAGACCACCTCATAATCCGGGAAATGTGAGTGGTAGCCATGGTGTTACAAAAGATTCTGCTGTGAGATCCATGGCACGAGCACCAGTTAGGGCTTATGCTATTCGCACAGGAGATGATGCTTCTGTGCTAGATGTTATTACTAGTACTTTTTCTAGTTTTTTATACTGATATTACTTCTTTGATTACTCTGGGATCCACTCATTCATATGTGTGCACGAATTTAGTGTCTAGTAAGAATTTAAGCACCAGTTAGGGCTTATGCTATTCGTACACGAGAGGATGCTTCTGCGCCAGATGTTATTACTGGTACTTTTTTTTATTTTTTATACTTATATTATGCTTTGATTGATCCGGGATCGAATCATTCATATGTGTGCATGAATTTAGTGTCTAGTAAGAATTTAAGCACCAGTTAGGGCTTATGCTATTTGCACACGAGAGGATGCCTCTGTGCCAGATGTTATTACTGGTACTTTTTCTATTTTTTATACTGATATTACTGCTTTGATTGATCCAGGATCCACTCATTCATATGTGTGCACGAATTTAATGTCTATTAAGAATTTACCTATTGAGTTCACTGAATTTGTGGTTAAAGTATCGAAACCTTAGGTCAGTATGTGTTAGTTGATAAAGTCTGCAAGAATTGTCCTTTGATGACTTGGGGTTATAATTTTCTAGCTGATTTGATGTTGTTACCGTTTGATGAATTTGATGTGATTTTGGGCATGGATTGGCTAACTCTACATTACGCTATTTTAAATTGTAGACGAAAGCTTATTGTATTGAAATGTCAGAACGGTGAGACACTTCCTATTGAATCAGATAGTCCGAGTGGGTTGCCTATGGTTATATTAGCTATGTCGGCGCAGAAATATGTGAGAATGGGTTGCGATGCTTACGTTGCATATGTACTTGATACTAAAGTGTCTGAATTGAAGCTTGAGTCAGTACTAGTGGTTTGTGAGTATCCTGATATATTTCCAGATGAGTTACCTAGATTACTGCCGGTTGAGAGGTTGAGTTTGCTATTGAATTGGTACCGAGGATGTCAGCAATATTGATAGAACCTTACAGAATGGCTCCTACTGAGTTGAAAGAGTTGAAAGCACAGTTGCAAGAATTGACAGGTAGGGGTTTTGCTCGACCTAGTTTTTCACCTTGGGGTGCACCGATTCTGTTCGTTAAGAAAAATGACGAATCGATAAGATTGTGTATAGATTACCATCAGCTCAACAAAGTTACAATCAAGAATAAATATCCACTACCCTAAATTGACATTTGTTCGATCAGTTGAAAGGTGCTACAGTATTTTTGAAGATTGATATTCATTTTGGTTATTATCAGCTACGAGTAAAAATTCGGATGTACCGAAAACTGTATTTAGATCCAGTCTTGTGATGCCATTTGGTTTAACTCATGCACCTGCAGTATTTATGGATTTGATGAATAAAATCTTCAGACCGTATTTAGACAGATTTGTTGTGGTATTTATTGATGAAATTCTAATCTATTATCAGGACGAGTCCAAACATGCTGAACACTTGAGAATTGTGTTGCAAACTCTATGTGATAAACAACTCTTTGCTAAATTTAGCAAATGTGAGTTTTGTCTTTGAGAAGTCGGTTTTCTAGGACATATAGTATCAGCTAAAGGCATCAGAGTTGATCCGAGTAAAATTTTAGCAGTTGTTGATTGGAAACCACCTAAAAATGTATCCGAGGTCAGAAGTTTTTCGGGATTAGCTGGTTATTATCGAAGGTTTGTTAAAGGGTTCTTGATGATAGCTACACCGATGACATGACTTTTACAGAAAGATGTGAAATTTGAATGGTCTGAGAAATGTCAGCAAAGTTTCAATTAGTTGAAAGCACTATTGACTGAAGCACCAGTTCTAGTTTAGCCTGAATTGGGTAAAGAATTTATAATTTTTAGTGACGTATCTTTAAATGGTTAGGTTGTGTTTTGATGCAGGAAGATAAAGTAATAGCTTATGTTTCCAAATAGTTAAAGCCACATGAAAAGAACTATGCGACAGATGACCTAGAGTTGGCAGCTATCGTGTTTGTGTTGAAAAGTTGGTGACACCATTTGTTCGGTGAAAAATGTCATATATTTACCAATCATAAAAGTTTGAAGTATTTAATGTTGCAGAAAGATTTGAACCTGAGACAACGTAGATGGATCGAACTGTTAAAAGATTATGAGTTGATCATTGATTATCATTCAGGAAAAGAGAATGTAGTTGCTGATGCTCTGAGTAGGAAATCTTTATTTGCTTTGCGAGTGATGAATACACGATTGGCATTATCTAATGATGGTTCGATCTTAGCCAAGTTGAAAGCTAGATTGATGTTTTACAGCATATCTGTAAAGCTCAGAAACGTGATGATGATTTGTTAGCTAAACGGACACAATGTGAGTCAACTTATGATTCAGAATTTCCGATAGGATCCGATGGTTGCTTATTGTTCAGAGGTAGAATTTGTGTACCGAAGAGTTCAGAACTCATTAAGAAAGTCTTACACGAAGCTCATAGTGGTAGCTTGTCTATTCATTCAGGAAGTAATAAGATGTACGGTGATTTAAAATAGATGTACTGGTGGCCAGGAATGAAACGTGAGATATCCGAATTTGTATCTAAATGTTTAGTACGTCAGCAAGTTAAAGCTGAACATCAGGTACCTTCTGGATTATTACAGCTAGTAATGTTACTGAAATGGAAATGGGATCGATTTATTATGGACTTTGTATCGGGTTTACCCTTATCTACGAGACAGAATGATGCCATTTGGGTTATCGATGCCATTTCAGTACGTACAGATTTCTCCCTTGACAGATTAGTTTAGTTATATGTTTTTGAGATTGTCAGATTACACGAAGTGCCAGTCTTCATTATTTTGGATAGAGATTCGATGTTTACATCATGATTTTGGAGAAAGTTACTGGAAGCTCTTCGAATACGGTTGCATTTCAGCATTGTATTTTATTCTCAGATAGATGGCCAGTTTGAGCGAGTAATTCAAATTCTCGAAGATATGCTTCATCGCCATGTTTTAGAGTTTGAGGGCAGCTGGGAGAAATATATATCGTTGGTTGAATTCGCGTACAATAATAGTTTTCAATCGAGTATAAAGATGGCATCGTTTAAGGCTTTATATGGCCATAAATTCTGAACTATGTTATACTAGACTAAGCTCAGTGAGAGAAAGATATTGGGGGTTGATTTGATTCGTGAGACTAAAGAAGAAGTTACAGTGACCCGAAATAATTTGAAAGCAGCTTCAGATCTTCAGAAATCATATGTGGACCTTAAAGTAAAGACATAGAATTTTAAGTTGGCGATAAAGTGTTTCAAAAAGTATCTCCCTGGAAGAAATTTTTTCGGTTTGGTCGGAAAGGAAAGCTAAGTCTGGAATTTATTGGACCGTATGAGATTATTGAAAGAATCAGACCTATTGCGTATCGATTAGCTTTACTGTCAGAACTAGAAAAGATTCATAATGTCTTTCACGTATTTATGTTATGACAGTACCAATCTAGCACCTCACATGTTATCTCTCCGATGGATTTGGAAATTTAGCTTGATATGTCGTACAGTGAAGAACCAATCATAATTCTGACAGAGAGATGAAAGAATTAAGAAACAAGAACATAGCTTTAATTTTCTGACAACGACACGGTATAGAAGAAGTCACCTGGGAACCCGAGGAAGCTATGAGAAATCAATATCCAAACCTTTTTTCTGGTAAGAATTTTGGGGATGAAAATCCCTTTAGGGGGAGAGTTGTAACAACCCGTTTTTAGTGAAATCAGAATAGTGGTTTTGGGACAACAAATTCAAAGTCAAAAAAATTATTTTATTATTGTTTTATTTCCTACAGTATGATAGTATTACCATATAAAAATTTTATTAAGAAATTTTACCGTTTACATGCTCAATTTGATAAAAAGGACTAAATTGCGTAAAGTGTAAAAGTTGTGTTCTAATAGCTAAAGGTATTAAATAGCTATAGAACTTAACAGTGGAAGTCCTTATATGGTAACTAGACCATAAATAGTGATAGTAGATGCACATGGCTTGGCATTTGTGTGATTTATAGAGTTTTTAAAGGATAATTAAGTAATTAGGTAATTAAAGATAAATTAAATAAAATAGAAACAAAACATCATCTTTTTACTTTCATCTTTCAACCAAATTTAAAAGATAAGAATAGCCATTGAAAAACCTAGGTTTGGCCAACTTAAATCCTTGTGCATGGTATGTATTTTTGTCCCGTTTTTATTGATTTTTATGTTTTCGGGATCGTTGTAGCTTAATTTAGCAAGCTCGGAAACTAATTTGTGAAATAGTTAAACTATTAGGGTTTTGAAATTGTTGAGTACATATGATTTTTGATTTTTGATGATAGAAAATGGATGGTTGTTATTAGATAAACAACTTTTGTAAAGAGATTTTTGATGAAATTGTCAATTAGGGGTTAAATTGAAAAATGTGATAAATTCATGTAATAATTTGTAAATTTATGAAATAAATGGGATTCTATAAGTTTTTATAGTAATCGGCTAGGCTTGGGTAGGGGTAAAATTGTATGAATTTCATTTCCGAGCCCAGGGACTAAATTGTAAAAAAATTAAAAGTATAGCGGTAAAATGGTAATTTTTCCAAAAATATGTTTTGGATTAAATTGAATGGATTATATGTTGAATTGAGTTAAATTATTTGTATAGATCCAGTTAGACCTCGTACAGAGTTAGATTGGGATAAAAAGAAAGTCTCGAATTAGTCGCCTACGTATCTATGTTTAATCGTCGAGGTAAGTTCGTGTAATTAAGTTGTGTTTATATGTTTTAAATTGAAATATATATAAGTTATATATTGTTATAAGTTATTACTGATTGCATATCCAATGATGTACGACGAGTACCGAGTCCGGTTTGAACCATAAGAATTCGTAGGATACAAATGACATGTCATTAGGGTTACATGATTTGGTTGAGATGCTGCATGTGTTGCAGATACTCCATAGCTCGTAAGAGCATACCGATTTATAGTTTGTAAGAGCATACCAATTTATAACTCTTAAAAGCATACCGATTTATAGCTCATAAGAGCATATTGATCTATAGCTCAAATGAGCATGCTGATTCATAACTCATATGAGCATACGCGTACATGAATTGATGGATTACGGTTAATGAGCTAGCACACTATGTGTAAGCTATCCCGAGCATCTAACGGTATTCTAAACTATTTAACGCGCAATGTTCTGATACTAAATGATATGAGTTCGTTACAAACTATTACAGGTATACACATGAAATACATGGAAATGATGTTTTATGATATATAGATATATGAAATGGATGATACATGTATATGGAACTTGATTAATTGTTGAGCTCATCCATGATTATTGGTTCATATATGTATTTATCTGGCTAATATTGTAGGTAAATATGTGCTTAGGCATTTGGCCAAAATGTGTTGGGATATGCCTTATACTTACCTATTACTTGATTAAATGGTAAGTTAAATTCTAAGTTATACGAACTTACTAAGCTTAAATGCTTCTTCTGTGTTATTTTCGTGTTTTATAGTGAACCCAAAGCTTGTCCGGGTTGGAAGCTTGTCGGAGCTATTACTTGATTAAATGGTAAGTTAAATTCTAAGTTATACGAACTTACTAAGCTTAAATGCTTACTCCATGTTATTTTCGTGTTTTATAGTGAATCGGAAGCTCGTTCAGGTTGGAAACTTTTCGGAGCTATATCACTCTATCCATCGGCTCTTTTGGTACATTTGGATGTTTAATTTTGGTTATAATAGCATGTATAGGTATTTTTGGCTAATATTGTCCTATGTATTTGAAATGTTGTAATGGCCATTTGACTTTATTGAGTTTTGGTATTTTGATGAGATAATGGCTTAGTTTGACATGTATGTGAATAACTTATTTATGAATGATGATATTGTAGCTTAAATATGCAAATGATAATTTTTGGTGCACTAGATATATGTGAATTATGTGACTAATTGGAGCTTATTTTTGTATGCCATATATGGTACATTTTGGTATAGTTTTGGTCAAGCCTTTGTTGATCAAAAAAGCAAATTGTGTTCATAGTTATAAATATATATATTGTCATTTGAGGTGCCTAAGGGCATATTGGTTGTATGTGATCATACCATATGTATTAAGCTATAATATGCTTGGTTTTAGAGCCTTATTATAGCTTGTATATGTGTGTATTTGTGATTGTAGTAATATACCAATTTGGGTGAGAAAAATGGCTTGAAAAGTAGCCTATTTTCATCGACACGGGCGTGTGTCTCAGTTGTGTGTCAGGTGACATGACCGTGTGTCCCCTGTAGCTTTAAAAGGGCTGCAAGCCAGGCTATTACACGGCCTAGCAGACGGTCTGACGTACGGGCGTGTGAGGTTGTTTCGAAGGGTACACGACCTAGAACATGGATGTGTGGCTTGGCTGTGTGACCAAGTAAGAGAGTTACACGGGCACGTATACGGGCTACGACACGGGCGTGTGTTCCCATTTCGAATGCCTATACAGTCTAAGACACGGGTGTCTGCTGGCCGTGTGGCCCCTCAGTATTGAAAAATTTTACTATTTTCTGAAAAATTCTCTGAGTTTCTGATTTAGTCCTAGCTTGTTTCTAATGCATATTTTAGGCCTTAATGGCTCGCATAAGGGACATTATGAATAATATTGGCTGGTTTTTTATATGAATATTGATATGTTTTGAAATGTTGAAATTTCAGTCTGTTTGATCTGTAGACTCCAGTAATGCTCCGTAACCCTGTTCAGGCGACAAATATGGGTTATGGGTGTTACACTATCAAAATGGTTTTGGGCCTAAGGCATAAGATGAGATTTAAACATGCCGGGACATATGATGTCAAAAATTTCATAGATTTCTAAGTGTTACATTAAATGTAAATTGTAAGAGTTACTTACCTAAATAACTTAATTTTAATGTCATGCCAAAGCTAAATTACAGTTGAGTGAAATATGAATCTTAGGCTCACTAAATTGATATGATTATTCTTGAGGGTTATGGATTTAGTGGAAGCTTTTCAGTTATCAAAATTCTTATTAAACTTTGAATTTTATTGTAGATGACCAATAATAATAATTCTACTATGTCACTACAATCGGTCCTTAAGAAGCACAAACTTATTGAGACTAACTTCCTTGACTGGTATCAAAATTTGAGAATTGTCCTCAAATAAGAAAGGAAGCTTTATGTCCTAGATGAACCTCACCTTGAGGAACCAACTAAGAATGCTACTAAAGCTGAAAAGAATGCTTATGAGAAGCATAAAAATGAATCTATTGATGTTGCATGGTTAATGCTAGCTACCATGAGTTCTGAAGTTCAGAAAGATCATGAACACATGGATGCTTAAGATATGATTTACAATCTAAAGGAAATGTTTTAGTAACAGGCAAGACAAGAAAGGTATGAAACTACCAAGGCACTGCATTTTTGTAAGATGGCTGAGGTTATTTCAGTTAGCGCTCATGTCCTAAAGATGAAAGGCTATATTGATCACCTTGATGGACTTTGATTTCCATTAAGCCAAGGGTTGGCAACTGATTTGATTTATGAATTCACTACCTAAAAGTTATGACCAGTTTTTCATGAACTACAATATGAATGAGATGGACAAATCAATTTCTGAGCTACATATGATACTTAAAACTACTAAGTAAAATATCAAGTCCAAGTCTAATGATGTTCTAATGGTTCAAAAGGGAAATGGATCCAAGAAAAGCGGAAAAAGAATTGGTAAGGGAAATGGAAAGGCTGGAAAATCCAATGCTCACCCCAAGCCCACACCTAAACCCAAGGCTAAAACCCCTAAGGAGGGTGTTTGTTTCTTTTACAATGAACATGGTCAGTCGGAAAGAAACTACAAAATATATTTAGAGGATCCAAATAAAAAAAAGACTGGTGAGACCGGCTCTTAAGGTATTTATGTTATACATGTTAATTTTTCTCTTTCATGCTCCTGGGAATTAGATACTAGATGTGGATCTCACATTTGTACAAATGTGCAGGGACTCACAAGGAGTAGACAATTGAAGAAAAGCGAAGTTGACCTATGATTTCGCAATGGAGCAAGAGTTGCTACTTTAGTTGTAGGAAGTTATGAACTTACTTTACCTAGTGGACTTTTGCTAGATTTGAACAATTGCTTTTATGTTCCTAGTATAAGTGGGAATATCATTTCAGTTTCTTGTTTGGATAATGATGGTTTTTCTTTTATTATTAAGAATAATAATTGCTCCAGTTATTATACAGACATATTCTATGCAAATGTCGATTTACAAGATGGTTTATATTTTGAATCTTCAAAAATCCAACAATTCTTCAATCCATAGCATAAATACTAAGATATTTAAGTCTAACGATTTAAATCCAACCTATATTTGGCATTGTCACCTTGGCCATATAAATGAGAAATGTATTGCAAAACTCAATCAAGATGGAATTTTGAATTCATTTGATTTGTAATCATATGATATTTTTGAATCTTGTTTGTTAGGTAAGATGACCAAGAATCCTTTTACTGGGCACAGTGAAAGGACCAATGAATTATTGGGCCTAATACATACAAATGTATGTGGATTGTTAAGTTCAATAGCTAGAGGTTACAAGTACTGCATTACATTTACTGATGACTTTAGTAGATATGGTTATGTCTACCTAATGAGACATAAATCTAAATCATTTGAAGTGTTCAAATGCTTTCAAAATGAAGCACAAAACCAACTTAGTAAGATAATAAAAGCCCTTCGACTTGATTGAGGTGGAGAATATTTGAGCCAAGAGTTTGATGACCATATTAGAAATTGTGGAATTATTTCAAAATTAACTCCCCCTGGAACACCATAATGGAATGGTGTGTCAAAAAGGAAATATCAAACCTTATTAGTAATGGTTTGATCTATGATGAGTCTGACAAATCTTTCGTTTACATTTTGGGGTTATGCACTTGAAACAACTGCATTCACACTAAATTGAGTTCCTTCCAAAGTAGTTGAAAAGACACCATATGAGATGTGGACTAGTAAGAAGCCTAGCTTGTCTTTTCTTAAGATTTTGGGTTGTGAGGCTTATGTGAAACGTCTAGTTTCTAATAAGCTAGAGCCTAAATTAGACAAATGTCTTTTTTTGGGGTATCCTACAAAAATTGAGGGATACCACTTTTGTAATCCCACCGAATACAAAGTGTTTGTCACTTGGAATGGTGTTTTCCTAGAAATGAAATTTATTATTGAAGGAACCAGTGGGAGCAAGATACAACTCAAAGAAGTTCGAGAACCAGAAAATTACATTGACCGTCTTTGGATACTCAGAGTCAACAAAGCATTGTTGACACTTCTCTAGTAACACAAGTATTACGTAGATATGAAAGGACACGTCATGAGTCGAGAGATATGGATACCTTGTAACTAATAACCATGACACAATATTGGTTGATCAAGATGAACCTACTACCAATCAAGAGGCTATGTCAGATCTGGACTCTAAGAAATGGTTAGATGCTATAAAGTCTGAAATGCAATCCATGTATGATAATCAGGTATGGACCTTGATCAATCCACCTAAAGGTACAAAGACCATTGGGTGCAAATGGGTTTTCAAGAAGAAAATTGACATGGATGGCAAAGTGCATACTTACAAAGCAAGGTTAGTTGCAAAAGGTTTCAAACAAACTTATGGTATAGACTATGATGAAACTTTTTGATCAGAATCCTCATTGCCATTGTTGCATATTATGAGTATGAGATTTGGAAAATTGATGTCAAAATTACATTTCTTAATGGAAACTTACTTTGAGGATGTGTACATGACACAACCCAAGGGTTTTGTACAACCAGAGAATTTTGGTAAATTATGCAAGCTTCAAAGATCCATTTATGGTTTGATGCAGGCTTCAAGGAGTTGGAACCTTTATTTTGATGAATTAGTCAAAGAGTTTGGATTTATCAAAAGTGAAGATAAACCTTGTGTTTACAAAAAAATTAGTGAGAGCGCAATTGCATTTCTTGTCTTATATGTCGATGACATTTTACTCATTGGGAATGACATTCCTACCTTACTGAATATCAAGGCTTGGTTAGGGAAGTGTTTCTCAATGAAAGAGTTAGGCGGTGCAGCCTACATCCTTAGGATAAAGACCCATAGAGATAGATCTAGAAGGTTGATTGGTCTAAGTAAAAGTGCTTACATAGAAAAAATACTGAAAAGGTTAAGTTTGCAAGATTTGAAGAGAGGATTCTTGCCTATGTCGCATGGTATTAATCTTAGCAAAACTCAGTGTCCTAACACAAAAGATGAGCAAGACCACATGAGTAAAAATCCTTATGCTTTAGTAATAGGATCCATCATGTATGCCTTTTCATACACTAGACCAAAGGTCTCTTATGCTTTAAACATAATGAGTAGATACCAATCAGATCCTGGTGAGAGTCACTGGACAGTAGTAAAGAACATACTTAAGTAATTAAAAAGATCCAAAGATATGTTCTTCATGTATGGCAGTTTGGAAGATGATCTAGTTGTAAGAGGTTACACAGATGCAAGCTTTCAAACTGACAAAGATGATTTCTAATCACAATCAGGATATGTGTTTTGTATAAATGGTGGTGCTATCAGCTAGAAAAGTTCAAAGCAAAGCACTGGTTGGATTAAGAAATTCATTAGTGACCTTGGAGTGGTTCTTAGCATCACATATCCTATTGATGTTTATTGTGACAATAATTGTGCTATTGCCAAGCTAAGAAACCTAGATCACATCAATGATCCAAAAACATTCTAAGGCATTATCATCTTATTCGAGAAATCGTTGAAAGAGGTGATGTTAAGATATAAAAAGCTCCACCAGATGATAATGTTGCTGATCCATTAACTATGCCTTTGCCACAAGCAAAGCATGATCGTCATGCTAGGTTCATAGGTATGAGATACATTAATAATTGGGCCTACTGCAAGTGGGAGATTGTTAGTAATAATGCCCTAGGCTTATTGTATGGACACTTCATTTTGATTAAATGAATTTATTATTATAATTTGCATATTTAATATGTAATAATATCATTGAATAATTTTATTCTAAATGTCCCTAATAGGTCGTTGTTGTGGGAACAACAATGAATTAAGATTAGTATGGAATATGATAGATATTCATGTGATGAAATATGTGTTTGAGAAACAAATCATACTCATATGTATTTGTTGAGAATGAATATTGGACTGACCCGTTTTGAGATTAATACATGGATCAAAATCATAAATTAAATCTCTAAATAGGCGTGTCACTAAATCCTTAGACCTGAAATCACTATAGTTCTCAACATGAGGAATTTTATGTTTTGACATAATCAAATGTTGTCTTTAACCGGACAACTATAAAATTTATGCTTGAACATAATTAGAATCATGTAGTGAGATCTGAGTGATTAAGATGAAATGCGTCCCTCTTATTATAAGAGAGATATCTCTAGGCCCCTCGACAATTGAGACTGAAAAATGCTTGGATATGCTCGAATAAATTGATGGAGATCAATGCCATTTGTTTTGTCAGTCTAATTGGGTATCGAGAAATTAAAGATAGAACGATATAAGGTTAACCTTATCCATGCCTTATATTCTATCTAGATATCTTGAGACAAAAGGATTATGTCATGAGCTGTATTTAGGTTGTCTCGGATCATGAGCTTTTATTTAACTTGGGTAGTCGTAATGTCTTGCTAGAGGCCACTTATGACTTGTAGGACCAAATATGATTTGGGTCTACTACCAATGTTAATTGAACATATAGGATCACACATTAATAATGAACAAGAATGGTTAAGTTTATCATTCTCTTTAAGTAATTTAAAATGATAAGATTCTTTAATTATGAATAATAATCAATTATTATTTTTATTCAAATTTAATTTTTGGAAATTTAAATTCGTAGTCAAAATGATAAAGTTTAAGTCATTACCCTTTTTCTTCTACAATGAACAATATGGATCGAAAAAGGAAAATGAGTCAATGGAGTTGCCTTCAATGAAATGAGCATTTAACTACTAAATCGTGATACATGAAATTGGTCGTGTAGTCTTTGGTAGGGCAAAACTTGTTGCAAACCATTTCGGTAAATCATGACAAAGGAAAATGGATGAAACGAATGATATGGCTTGGCTCTGGACTTGGGTGTGGCTAACACGAAGAAGGTTGTCTGTATGATTGTATGGGCGTAGTGTACACACCAAAGGAATAGTGCTCGGTATATAGTTTGTTTGTGCTTGGCACTTGCCATCTGGCGAGCTATGTAACTGTGTTGAGTTAGAAATTTTTTGCTTAGATCATATATGAATATTGTAATGCTTTCCTCTGGAACTTACTAAGTTCATTGAGCTTACTTAGTTACCTTTCCTTCTCAGACTTGCCAACGAAGTAAGGGAAATTCTAAAGACTAGGCCAGAGGACAATCGTTGCCGTGAGACTTCTAATATTTTGTATTATGCATGACATGGGGGTGGTGTCAAGATACTCACTTTGAATAATGAATTTTGTATTTAAACTTGTGCTCATGAAACTATGATTCCAATGAAATCACAGTGGAGTTCTTATGGTTTTAAAGTGCAATAATTTATTTAGCCTTAAATGGCAAATGGTTTATATTTCATGTACACTAAATCGTAGGTTGACTTGGTTTACGCCAGATACAATTTTTAAAGCTAATGATTTTAAGGTAGTGACATATCATTCTCAACTCCTCCTTAAAAATCAAGTTTAAAGTGTTACAAGAAAAGTAAAAGACAGAGCAAAATGAAATATTAGTTTCCTCCCTCGGCATGATAGTCTGTGGGTTCAGCAGGAACCTCTTCTGCTTGTGGATAATACTCCGGAGCTTTCTACAAGTCAATAGAACCTTTCGAATTCTCTTCTTCATCTTCTACTTCAGGCATATTGGGAAAGAAGAAACCAACTATTTGTTTCCACTTCTTTTGAAAATCTTCCCAATCTTTGCCCTTGGGGTGATAAACATTAAAGCTTAGATATTCAGTAGAGATATCCTGAAGAAAGTTGAAGTTTACCTGTCTTAGATTCAGTGGGCCAGCAGCCACTTGAGTTTAAAGAACCAAGTTAGACCTTAACTTGGGCAGGGCCTTAGTCAAGTTCCTTGTAGTGTCTTCCTAATATTTTCTAAAATTTTCCTCACTAGATTGGAGTAGACCATCCAGCTCAGCCTTGTGATGTAGCGCCTGAGCCTTAAATTGCTTCTTTAGAGAGAATTTGCTCTCTTTCAATGATTTGACTTCCTCTTTTAGTTAAGTGCATTTTGTCTATGTGTCATTGGACTTAGTCTTCAAGGCCATGATACAGGAATTGAAATGTTTGATCTTGTACTTATAAATCTAAATAGTTCGACGAAGTTCAGCTACAGTCTATTCACCAGCTTTGACTGCCTCCACTAAGCTCACAACCTTAACATTATAAAAATTACTGGTTTCTTGAAGAAGCCCACTCCAAAGCCCATACTCCACAGAGAAGGCTTGTGAAGACTTCACCAATAATGAAAGAGGAGATAGTCCTAGATTGGAAGAAGGATAGGAGCAAAGAGACACTTTCACCTAAGGTGGTATCATGTTATTTTGACTTTGGAAGATAGAGCTTCGAGAAATTGAAGATGACCCTAATTTCAATAATTCACGCTATTAGAAGAAATCATTTGAATACTGGTAGGGACAGTAGGATGCTCTATAGAGTGGGCAGACTCAGTCAGAATAGGATTAACATTGTGAACTGGGGAATCTATAGAGTGGGTGGACTCCACTATTACTGTAGGAAATGTAGGTATTAGAGAGGTAGGAGTTTCAGGAGTAGGGAGCCCCTTCCTAAGTCTATGCTACTTTAGTTGGGCGTGGTCACTCTCTTCAGTTTCTTGAGTAATCTGTTCTACTTTAGGCCTTTTTTATTTTTCTTCACTACTTGTTTCCTTGAGGGAGAAGTTTTCACGAGCCTCACCAAAGAGAGTTGTGATATCCATTTTTGGTGCTCGATCGGTCATATTTTGTGAATTTGGAGAAGATTCTGCCCCATCAATATGAGAAATAGCCCGACTTGATGAGGAAGACGAAAGAGTACCAGGAGGTGTGATAATCTAATTACGAGAACGAATTCCAAAAGTTTTTAAAAGAAAAGGGAGGTTCCCCTATACACCTTGTTACGACTTGTGCTAAATTGCTAGTAGCATTATGTGGCCAAGCCTTTGAAGCTGAGGGCACATTGTAATCATCTAACCAACTGATGGGGTCAGTCACCCGATGATCGTCTGGGCTTAAAATCTGTGAGCAATTTTGGAAGACATTTCTAATTGTAACAATTTCCATCAACTCAAGTACAAGTTGTTATAGTATGCCCAAAGACCAATCATGAGATGATTGTAACTACATACTTCTTTTACCTTTGTTATTAATAAAAGGCACTGCCATTGTTATTTCACTTTCTTTTTTTGTGTATAGAAATAAATTGAATTCCAATAAAGTCTTAAGAAAAATATGATTATCCTTAAAAGGTCCTTAGTCAAGTATTATTTTGGGCTTCGACAACAATAATGCATTGCGACTAATGTGTAGTTGATTTATGACAAAGTGTTGTCATTAACATAGGGATGTCAAAATCAATACATGAGTATGTGCTAGAGAACAACATATTGGACTAACCCGCTATGAGTATGTTTCTTGGATTATTATGTAATGGTAATAAAATTACTCATAGTGATAACTAGGTATACTATTCTTAGACTTGAGATCATCATTATCCAAACATCGTGAGTCATATATTTTGATCAGTAAAATATCTTCTGTATCAGTTTGTACTAAAAAAATTGATGTTGGATATGCCATAATCTATGTAGTGGGATATGGCTTATCAATATAGGATTTTCCCTCCTACGTAATAGGATAAATATCTTAGGCCACTTAATTGAGTGAGACTAGAAATGCATGGCCATGCTCGAATAAGTTGATATGCGATATCATACTTATTTGTTTAATGTAGTCTACTCGAGATATCAAGAAACATGAGATTGGATTATGAAAGTGTGACTGTTCCATGACTTATGTCCAATCTAGATATAAATGACAAAAGTGTGTAATACATGAAAGGTTTATCATAGAAAGGTTATGTCGAATTACGACTTCTTGTAACTTAGGTAGAAATGATGCATTGAAAGATGCCCCTCATTGCTTGCATTATTAGAAATGTTCTAGTATTACTACTTGTAACACCCCAAACCCAGCCTGGACGTTATGGCCAAATCTGGTGATGTCACATGGTAGTGAGCTTGAAAACTATAACTTGTGTTGGGAAATCGTAACTTAGCTTAAAACATTTTCCGTTTAGAATCTTTTCATCATTACTTATTAATTCTAATATCGTGTTAATTAATTATTCAAAAGCTTTCAAAACGTTTAATCTATAGGGAAGCTTTTAAAATAGATGGCATAATCGTAAGTATTTTGTTAAAACGTTTGGTTCTTTTGAAAACTCGAGTTTTCCTAAAACTAGTAGATATAAATTAAGCGTCCCAAATTTAAGAAAAATCCATAGGGGCCATATTTACAATAAAATTCCCAAATGAAATTTAAAATCATCGTTAAGTACGAAACAGTAAAAAGGGGTCATGTGGCCATTGTTGAGTCCTCCACTGCTCAGATCCACATAAGTTTGGGGATCACCTATACAGATAAAACAAAAGAGAGAGTTTATGAAAACTCACTGTGTAAACCCCATAAAAACAAGCAGTCAAAATGCAATCATTGTCTAGCCTAAGCCCATTTCAGTAACAGTTTCAATTTCAGTTAGGGCCTTAGCCCATAACAGTATCAATATTCAGTATAGTAAGAGTTATGCAGTATCAATTCCTACCCAGCCAGCCTCTACACTCCAACTTCGTCCAACCTTACACTTCATATGGGGATATAATCAACCCACCCATCCCTACACTCCAAGTAGCACCGATTGCGACACTATACAGTAATATGTAGCTGAGCTGCCAGTAAGTTAGGCTCGAAGCCTTCCAGAACACTTCCTCTGATCAATAATAACCCATCCCCATGCCATGCATCATACAATCATGTCATGTCATATCATGGTATCATACATGCATTCAGTACAATTTAACAGCATGCTTTGTACACAGTCATCAATATATATTGTTCATAGATATAATAGTTATTCAGTCAATTAGGGGTCTAAGTAAGTTTACCGACCTACAAAAGGTTCACAGCCGTATTGGGTGACCCGTGCAACCTTAACATCAAAACAGTGAAAAATGAGCCCACATGCCCATGTTGTCGGCCCGTGTGGCCCACACGGCCTAGAATGGCCTTGGCCGTGTGGATCACACGGCCTGGCCCAATACGTTCCACACGCACATGTGGTTCACCCGTGTCGGCCCAAGTGCCCAAGTAGCCCACACAGTCCAAATCGGCTCGACCCATGAATCCTACATGGCCAGCCTTGTCAATCTCACGCCCATGTTCGGTCACACGGCCTACCACACAGGTGACTTTTCAGCTTTTCGCTGCTATTTGTTTTTCAGAGTTGTGTTTACACACCTATTATGGTGTCGCATCAAAAACACTTTCGAGACCAGTAATACCTACAATTAAACATTTCAACTTAATCGTTAATCTCAACTCATGAGTAGCATAACAACGCAAAGCCGAATGTACTTCCAAATCAATCGCATGATACCCACCTTATGAACCTCGGATGTTTCCCTCTACAATTCAGCACCAGCCCAGCCCTTCACTCCAGACTTTCAACTATCATCACAATTAATAAAAAGTCTCCAATTACTTATTTAAAAACCAAACATTTAAAACACCATTAATAATCTTAAATCGACATTTAAGCAAGACCCCCATTCTGAAGATGATTCAATACGCGTGATTCACTTACCAACGATAAACATTGTCCTTAACGCTCCAACCTTAGCAATAGCACAAACCGATCACTGCCTTTCGCCTACCACAAGTACAACAATCCCCTTAGTCACCAACTAAGAAACAAAAGACAAGAGGCAGAAACATTACTTACCGAACGCACAACAACAAAACGGGAATGATGAGTCGTGGCTCTATCCAACTTCTTCCACCCATATTTTTGTCCCCAAATCCCTCCAACACAATCCCCTCAACCACCGTATCCAAACTCCAATCGAACTCTTCAAAATTTCGGTCAAACTACAACACCCACACGACAAAAGTAGTAAAAATAAATTCCATGTTTGCGCAAGGATTCGAACCCCAAACCTCCTGCTCCTTTTCTCTCCACTTAACCATCAGACTTGTATACCCATTCTGATATATTTTACCAATTTTTATTTAAAAGCTTACTGACTAGAGATAGAGGTTTATTCATTTAAAAACAAAAATTTGCCTAAGCTAAGGCTTGAACTTAAGACCTCTCAGGCACTTCCCCAAACACTTAACCACTGAAGCAGACATAAAATTGTGTTACAAACATACGAAAAAATATATAAGAGATTTTGCAGCGTTACACTATTAACGCTACAAGAACCTACAGTGTCACACCTTATGGTTAAAACGAACAAAATCCAAACACAATTGGTATTGTGGTTAACTGTCCCATGAATTAAAGTAAATTAATTTGACAGCTAAATATTAAAGGAATTAAATGTACAATCTTGTTGTACTCAAATACAGAACATAGTTAGAAATAATATATGAATTTGATTCATATTCAATTTTACTAGAATATAGTCTACCAAAATTATTATAATGAATTATCATAATTATGATATCGATCAAACATTGAAACATGGTAGTTATATTTATTTTTGGAAAGAAAAATGTTTTTAATGCTTTCCATATATTCTCTATAGGATTATTTCGTTTTCATTATATGGATACCAAAAATCTCAAATTAGGGTAAGAGTGTTTTAAAAGAAAATATGAAAAGGTCTAGCAGTCGTCTTAAGAAATTTTCACTGGAAAAGTTCTACGAGAGTTTTTATCGTTCGTTTTAATACTGGGTGGACTATGTAGAGGACGATACGTTTTTGTTGTGGCTTGGAATCGACATCGAATTAGCAGCACCCTTTCATTTTTTTTGGGTAAGAAGGTATATCTTCAACCTTATTTCAACTCGCTTCATTCTTGATACATGGATCAATGGTTGAGGATTGCCAGAATATTTTCCACTGTGCCACTGGGCGTACTGGTGGTCCAATACATGCCCCCTTTTAATTCATTTTTGTTATTCCAAGGACATTTGAGAATCGACTGGTTGGCAGTGGGCACAAACAATTTCCTGAAGAAGGGATGAACATGTGGGAAAACCAAAAGCCATTTTTAAGTTTACAGATGACTCTTACAAATTTTCTTTCTTTAAGTGTAACTTTAAAATACTGTTCTGAATGATAGGCTCGCAACCTTGGTGTACACTGAAGTGGGTATTTCCAGTAGAAGTCCCTTGTCTTTGTTATCTTCACCTAATAAAATTTTTAGAATAAGCCCAACAATAGTGGTTTATTATACATACATTAATATATGAAGTAAGCTACCAATGTCCACTATGACAAGGCTGACAGTTATCCAAGTGCAATATCATATTAAATCAATATCGTACAAAAGAATGGATGAAGTGGTAGATGAAAGCTGACCTCCAATAACACTAAGGGAAGGATAAAGCCATGGGCATTGTCACTCAGGTAACAACTCTTTTTTCGTATAAAATCGTAAGCAAAATATGGGTGAAGAATACCTCAAGTTCCTAAATATTGGTGTATTTCGTCTTATGTTGTGCTACATGATCACCTCCGGATGTACCAACGTCCAGGGTAAGAAGTCTGCACAAAAGATATGAAATAAACGTTGTTCGCAAGTATATGGGTCAGGTTGTAATATAGTTACGACAAAGTAGGTAAGTACTCCGATGATCGTACCAAAGGGAGTCTAGCACTAAATTAATCCAAACCTAAACACAACTAAATCTAATTAGTACTTTAGATAAATTATATTAGAAACAAACATAAAGAGAGATTTTTTTGGCAGTTTATGTAATAATAAAGAGAATAGCATAAATAAAGAGACTTTGGGAAATTAATATCTAAACTTTATCAGATCTAACTATAGGTGGTTAGCACGCTTTGGTGGTCATAACTAATTCCTGCTTCGGGTTCCTATTCAATCAACTAGTCATTAACAACATCAAACTAGCGGGAAAATCATAACCTTTAATTTTTAGTGGACACAATCTATATATTTGATTAACTAAAACACAATGACCTAAGGAATTCGTAACTTTGACAGTATATTCATTGAACACAATCTATATAGGAGTGATTTGATCCGTGATCAATCAATGCATATACATTAATATTAAAGAGAGAAAAAGTACCCACAATAACATATGGAGCAGTAGTTTTTTCACAAACTCTGATTTCATAGGCTCTAGCTAGGGTTCTCACTTCAGATCGTTCATTGATCTCGCAATTCTTCCCTCGACTAGGAGTAGTGTTTCTAGCGTTTCTAGATCGTCGGGATCTCTATGATGTTGCTTCAAGCTTGTTAGATTGATAGCCAAAACCATTCTGCCTTTTTAGACAATCACGAAGGAAATGATCGGTAGATCTAAAATGGAAACAAGCTCCCGACTTTGATCAACACTCACCAAAATGCCTTTTATTGCAATCATCATAAACAAGAATAGTTCTCTCAATATTCCTTACACTTCTGACACTAGCCGCTGAAGAATTAACATACTTAAAATTGCCTTGCCTCGATTTATCTCTACTAGTGAACTCTGAAAGGGCAGCCGATTGATTTGTCTCACTTCTAAATTTCTTCAATGGTTACGATTGTGTACGCTTGAATGACCCTCTTTTATTAAAATCTTGAAATCTTGAATCTGACTATTGTTTACTTTTGCTAATTTCTGAGCCCATTCTAAAACTTCTACAAATTCTCATAACTTTAATGCTACCACAAACATACGAATATCATCATTCAACTCGTCTTCAAATCTAATACACATTTCCTCCTCGCTTGATACAATATTATGAGTATATTTGCTTAGCTATACAAATTCTCATCCATACTCAGCTACAGACAGATTCCCTAATTTTAGCTCAAGAAATTATTTCTTTTTCTTGTCAATGAATAGCCGATTAACATACTTTTTCTTAAATTCAGTCTGGAAGAAGTCTCAACTAACACGATCATGTGATGTCATTATGCTTAAAGTATCCCACCACAAGTACGTTTCATCTTTTAGTAACGAGACAACACATCTCAAAAAATATTTAGGAGTGCACATCAACTCCACAAAGACTCTCTTTGTGTTCATTAACTAGTACTCAAATTTAGCAAGATCATCATCCACTTTGCCTCTGAATTCCTCCACTCTACACTTCCATATTTTATCTACAAACACTTGAGCAACTGCCACAGGTACAGGATTTTGAGGATTCAAGGGTGCTGGAAGAGGCACAGTAGGAGGTGGAGGTGGCGGAGTTGTAAGATTTGCTTGTTTGAATTAATTGAACCACTAGCTCATCATTTCGAGAAACACATTTTTCATATCGTCCCCAAAGCACTATGGAATTGATGCACTATTACTTACTTCTGGGTTTGAATCCTGACCATTACGTTTAGCTTTGTTAACTACAGCCCGGTTTGACTCAGCTGACTTCTAATACATATTCCACTACGCTAGTCCTATAACCGACTAAATCGTAAGTCTGATACAACTAAATGTAACACCCCTAACCCGTATTCATCGTTGAATTAGGGTTATAAAGCGTTACCAAACAATCGAAACCAATTAAACTAAAGAAATCAGAATATTAAACACATCATAAAATAATCAAATACATACATCTAATCCCTAAATCGAGCCCTCGAGGCCCTAAAAATATTTTAGAAGTAAATTGGGACCAATTTGAAACAAATTGAAAAGTCTAGGAAAAAGTCTCAAAAATTTGGAAACAGGGGTCACATGCCCATGTGGCCAGGTCGTCTAACCTTCGAACTAGGAACACACGGGTGTATGACACGCCCGTGTGCCAGGCCGAGTGTTAGGCCGTGTAACTCACTGACTTGCAACCTAAGGATATCATCAGATGACACACGATCGTGTCGCTAGGCCGCATGGACCCAAAAATTACCTATAATCAAGCCATTTCACATGCAATTCACAACTAACCAATATAACCATTTAAGTATGCATCCAATAGACATAAACATCATTCACCACTACACAAACATGACATTTTAATGTCCTAAAATCAACCAATCAATGTGCCATTCATAGGCACCACAATTATATCAAAACATCTACAATTAATACATATCAACATTAATTCATTTCATGTATAGTAACTTAGTTCAAACATATACCAAAATACACCACAAGTATTCACTTTCATACCATTTTAATTACACCAAAAAGAAACCTATTTACAAGAATGTTAAAATACCAATTGACATAGTTTAGTAAAGTATCAAATTGTACCAAACCAACATATTTAGCCACCTATGCATGCCACTACCCTAAGAGACAAAAACTACCAACTTGAATGGATAGTGTGAGCCGGTTGAATAATCCTTCCAAATTGTCAGTGACGGCTATCTACAAAACAATCGACAAAAACCAATAAGCTTACAAAGCTTAGTAAGGACATAGTATAACACTTAATCTAAATACCATTAAGTAAAGCTCATATAATATTTGATCTAGGTTTACTGGAGTACAAACAGGGGCATGAGAGTGCAATCAGGGATACCGAAGTACGGACAGGGGCACGAGAGTGTGATCAGGGGTACCGAAGTACAAACAGGGGCACGAGAGTGCAATCAGGGGTACCGAAGTACAAATAGAGGCATAAGAGTGCAATCAGGGTACAGAAGTACAAATATGGGCACGTCAGTGCAAGCAGGGGTACCGAAGTACAAACAGGGGCACGTAAGTGCAATCATTCAATAATTAATTATAAACATTTAATTAAAGGACTATATTATAAGAATGCAAGTAGAAATTTATTTACGTATTGAAACACTATGAACTTACCAACTATTTGATTTCGACCAACACATAAGGACTAATCCACTATTTTCCCTTTTCCTTGGTTATTATATTTTTTATCCAAGTTTTGATCTATATGATAACTAAATATAATATATTAATCTCATACGTATTACACATTCCATTCAATTTTCGTAACCCTTAACTTCTCATTAATTGCACATTTTTAGTAAACTTTTATAATTTTTACAATTTAGTCCTCTAACCCGAAAATCAACAAATTAACTATTTTCTTATAATCAAGTTACACATGAATATTATAGGCCATTTAAAGGTCCCTATTGTACATCAAATTCACTATCAAACCTTGAGATTTTGACATTTTAACAATTTAATCCTGATATCAAAATCTAACAAAAATCACTTCACAATTTAACCAAATACCATAATCAAAGCTTCAAGCACATGGTTATCATAAAAAACATTCAAGATTCATCAATGGTAACTTCCAAAATTTTATACAGATTCAAAAACAAAGGTATAGGCTAGTTGGTACATGCAATGAAATGAGCTTGACCGAATACCCTAGCTTCTTTCCATGGTGATTTTCAGTGGAGATAGGATGAAATGAAGATGATGAAAATGCTTTCTTAGCTTATTTTAGTTTTATTTACTAATTTACCTTTTTTCCCTTTAAAAATTATCAAAATTTCAATAATACAAAATCCATGTACATCCATTATCGACATATATGGTATAATTACCATTCAAGTCCATTAAATTTAATTTATAAGACCATTTGAATCTTTTAACTATTAGAACTCAACTTTTTCACCTTTTACGATCGAATCATTTTCAATTAATTAAGCATTTAAACATTAAAATTTTTTAACGAAATTTTAATACGAACTTAATAAAATCTTGTAGACACTAATAAATAATAAAATAATAATTTGCTCATTGAAACTGTGGTCCCAAAACCACTGTTCTGATATCACTGAAAATGGGCTGTTACATGGACCTAGTTGCAACGATCCCAAAAATAGAAAAATCACAGGAAATAAGCTCCAAAAGAACTCACGTACAAAGAAGATTATTATTGAACCTCCCTAAGCTCTTCAATGGTGTTTTCTTAAATATTTTGGTGAAAACACCACTAAAGAAGATGATGTTTATTTTTAGTTAATTTGTTTATTTAGTTTAATTAAAATTTACACATTCACCATTTAATCAACTTATAAAATATCATATATGCTTACCTATAACCATCCATCTTAGATAGTGATGGTCTAATTAGCATTTGAAGCCACAAAATTAAATTTCAAAAGCTATTGAATCCAATTTACTAATAAGAACAAAATTTCTCAACTTTTACAAATTAATCTTTTTTACTTAATTAACTATCTAAACGTTAAAATTTTTCCACCAGAAATTAATACAACCCCAATGTAACTCTATAAACAATAATGAAACAATAAAACATGACCTCGCATATCAAAATTGTGGTCCTGAAACCACTGTTTCTAACACCCCTAAAAAACGGGATATTATAGTTTTCGTCAAGTCCATTGTAGACCATGGTATGGACACTTGCGCAACATCAACTTAAAGCACTCTCATGCCTCATATAATGACTCTCCTTTCAATTGCTGAAAACTCATAATATCCATATGAAGTTTCTTGGTCCAACTCGGGGAAAAATACTTTGCCGAAAATTTGCTCGCCAGTTGTAACACCCCCAAAATAGGGTCTAAGAGTTTTAGGGGTAATTTAGGAATTTTAGCGTTAGAGTGTTTAGAATTTTGTGACATGGTATATCGATAATATTTTCAATTATGGTTTTTAGAAAACCAAATCAATTTTTGAAAAAGTGTTCTATAAACCTTTAATTTTAGAAAAAAATGATTGATTTGTAATAGGGTTATGATTGTGAGCATCTATGCTGCAGTTTTACCAAATTTTAAAATTGAACATAAACACCCCTACCTACAGCTTGTTTTCACGTTATTTTCTCTTCGTCCCTTTACTCTTCCAATCTCCCACATTCAAAATTCTTTGTTAAATCTTCATTCTTTTAATTTTCATCATCACCCAAGTCTTTAATCTTCATAATACTTTAAGAAAACACCCCAAAATTTAATTAATTCTTTCATCTTCTCCACTTGTGGGTTCCTCATATTTGCATCAAAAACTTATTTATTCTTCCATCACAGTTAATCAATCACATTCTTATTAGTTTTTAATGTTAATTGGCATTTGAAACTAGGTTTTGAGTTATTAAATTGCATGTTTTAAATAAAAGCTGAAAATAGAGTCGCTAATGATGAATTCTAGATTTTCGAGTAAAAATGTGTTTTCAAAGTGTTAATCAATAGGTTTTGTCATTATTAAGAGGTTTCCAAACTTTCTTTGAAGTTTCATTAAAGATTTCTTAAGTTTTAATGATTTTTTAAAAATAGCTATAAACATGTCGAAAAAGTTGATACCATGAATTGAGTAGTTTAGCATAGATTGAAGGTTGAAAAGTAGTTGTAGGTGAATTATAAGATGAACTGAATTGGTTTGAGGTGAAATATTCAAATTTAAAATTTGATATGTTCAAGGTTTAAATTCCATGAGAACTTAGTTTAGGCTTATGTTTTTTTGATTGCTTGTGGTGAGCCCTTAGTTGATTTTTAAATGTATTTGTTGTGTGAATTATTGTGTTGAAGCTTTGGATTTCCTAGGACCATCTACGAGTTAGAAAAGGCTAGCTTAAGCTTTCGGATTTTCGGCAAAAGTGTATTGGTGAATGTTTGGAATAATTACTTGTGGACATGATTTAATGTATTATTTGGAAATTTAGTTGTAGCCTAAACCCCCACTTTAAATATTGAGTGTAAGCTTTCTTGTGCTCGTGAATAACTTATGTATTATGTTCTTGTGTTATAGTGAAAATGTGAATTGAGATGATATGTTATTACATGTGTTAAGTGTTCATGATTACCGTTGTGGAAGTGTATATGTGGGCATATCATACATGCGAAGTGGTAGTGATTATAATGTGCTAATGATGCGTATATGCAGTGATAGTGAGCTGAAAATTTGTAAGTAATATGTGTGTTTAATAATAGATATTTTGGCCTTACGATTCTTGATACCATTGGATATAGTTGGCATGCCATAGGATTGTGAGTACTCACTTATATGTTGTATGATTTGGGCATTGAGGCCTTGGGACATGTTTGGAGAGATAAGGGAATGTGAGCTAAGCTCTAGTAAATGGGACATGTTTGGTGTGTTGGAGAGAGTTAGCTTTATGCTTCACTTTTATGACATGTTTGACTCTATTAGTCGATGTGGTGTGCTAGAGATTCGTGTATCTGATGAGTGGTGATGGTCCCCACTTTTACAGGTCATAGCTCAAGTGTCGAATTATCTGCATATATGATTGTATGAATTGTGATGTAAGCTTGAATATGTATATATTGACCTTGTAAATAAACTATTGAATATGCATGTGAAGTAAAATATGTCAACTTAGTTAAGGTTGCTATAATTATGCTACATATATGTTTCACTAATGCTTGATGAACTGTTTGCATGGAATTTGTTCTAGGCATTCACTAAATTTGTTAAGCTCACCCACTCGCTTCTTAAACCTTTGCAGATAAGTTGTGTGTCGGTGTGAGTGGTGTGGTTTCCGAGGGGTGATCCAAGCAAGTCCGTTTCCATTTTTCCGCAGGTGTTATTGTTAATTGTTTATATGGTAGACTTTTATTGGTATTTTTCATGATGTTTTTGGATGCTTCTATAGTCTACATATATGTTTTGTAATTTGTATCAATACCTACGTACTTGATTGGAAAATTTTGCTAAGTGTCCATTATCTATGTACAAATGTTATTATATGATGCTTGAGGTATGTTTAGCAAGACTTAATGGTAATTAGGAGCATGCCTCACTTAAAACTCGATCAAATACTAAAATGGATGACGGTTCTTTTAAAATGAGCTTTTAATTATTGTTGATGACATGAGACGGTGGTGTGGCATCTTAATATTCGAGCTCGGTGACTGGGTCAGGTATAGGGTGTTACATTTGGTGGTATCAAAGCTTAGGTTCATTAACTCTCTAACCTAGTTGATTGTTGTGTGTTCGAGGTTTCAAAAGCATGTGTCAAAAATTTCTCTGGATACTTGAATTGCATGAAATAGTTTGTTGAATTGCATGGAACTATTTCAAATGTCTTTGATTGAATTAAATGTGAGGTAAGAACGGGAACACATTGCTTTTAATCCTAAAGTTTGCTTGCAAAAACGAGACTTGGATCATTTTTCTGCCACTCACACCTTTTAATTATTTGTTTGTTTGTATGCTAGATAATTAAAAATTCCTCCTTGACGTGTTAATGTTAGAGCTAGTGCTCAGGAGGATGGTACATCCTTTGCACCTCTTATGCCGTCGCATAGAGTGAACATACCTGATAAGGGTGTCACTTGAACGTTTTTGAGTGTTTGGTGGTAAGGAATTTTCTAAGGTACAAGGTATTGACCCGACCTTAACTAAGTACTATTTGGAAGGAGTTGAAAGGATCCTCGAGCACATGTCCTGATCTGACGAGGAGAATTTGGGTTGTTGTAACAACCCATTTCTTTGAAGTGTCGAAACAGTGGTTTCGGGGCCACAAATCTAATGTGTGAGTCCGTAAATATTATTATTTAGTATTTATGAATATTATATTATGTAATAATAAAATTTTATTTAATGATTTTTGGATAAATGGAAAACAATTAGGTTTAAGTGGTATGACCCTAAAGTCAAATGATTTTAGAAAATATGGTATCGAGACCTCATTTTCTATAAAATGAGCCGTAAGTATTTTATTAAATATTTACGAGTGTTATTAAGGTCGTATTAAAATTTGGTTAGGAAATTTTAAAGTTTAGATGGTTGATTAATTAAAAGGACTAAATTGCAAAGGATGCTAAATTTAATCCCTATAAGTTTATTTGTATTAAATAGTTATATAATTATGAAATGAAGGTTTTAAAGTGAAAATATACCTTAATTATATTGATGTACGATTAGTGGTTGGAAATAAAAATTATGTATTTAAAAGGTTTAAATTAAAATATTTTATATGTTAAATTAATAATAAAGGAATAAAACAAAAGTTATATCATCATCTTCATTTCATGGTTTGGAACCGAAACTCAAGAGTTGAAGAACTTTTGGTCAAGCCATTTTCCTTTGCATGATCAAAAACGAGATGAAAATTGAGAAAAAGAGAAAATTACCAAATGGCCCCTGTAATTAGTCATTGCTGCAATTTAGCCAGATAAGTTCATAGTGATTTATTATTTAATGTAATTCACTTGTGATTATTATTTTTGTTCTCTAGTTAATTGACTTATATATATGTTAAATTACTTAGGTTATTTGTATAACAATGAGTGTTGCAAATACTTATGTATATATAAAATTGATAAGAGATTGTTAGTTGTGTTTTTCTTGGAATTGTATTAAAGTTATAGGTAAATAAGATGAATTTAAGTATGTATACGGAGATGAAGAAGTGCCCCTGTTTGTACTTTAATACCCCTGAATGCACATCTGTGCCGCTGTTTGTACTTCAGTACCCTTGAATGCACATTTGTGTCCCTATTTGCACTACAGTGTCCCTGAATGCACATTTGTTCCCCTGATTGCACTTCGGTCCCCCTAATTGCACTTTGATACCCTTGATCACACATTCGTGCTCCTGATTGCACTTTGGTGCCCCTGTTATGCATCAATGATGCCCCTGGTGTGGTCTAGTTACCCAAGTATCCGAGTCAAGTTATTAGTTCATCGGGCTAAAGGTTAATAGAATTTACAAAATTATTTATGTGCTTAAAGGCTAATGTCTAGACAAGATAGTAGTAAATGTTAAATGTTCAATGATCTATTTGATCATACGTGAGTATAATTATATTGATGCTTATACGGTTAAAGTTAGATATTTATATACATATATGAATGAATTTGGATTGAATTATTATAGTACAAGAAGCATATAATGAACCCTTTTCAATTACTAATTTTATAAGTGCTTCGTCAATGAAAAAAAGGTATGATTAATCTGTTTATTTAGTTTTCACATTGTTTAGTGAAAGTAAGTGATTTCGGGTTGATGTGTTTATATGAAAATCAAACAAAAGATGAATAAAAATGGTTATATGTTAAATGTGTAAGTATTATGGTAAAGAGAAACATTTAAGTGAAATGGTTATATGAAATGCTTTTAAGAAAAATATATATATTTATGTATATGCAAAACTACACTAAGTGTCCATGAGAGGTGTATTGAATAGAAAAGTGAAAGTTAACTTATGATATAATGAAAATTTTGTACCTAGTTGTTTATTCTAATATGTTCAGTAGTTAGGTTACCTTTATAGGAACTTACTAAGCATTATTGGTTACGTTAGTTGTTTTCTTTTCCTGTAGGTCATCAGAAAGCTCGATTAGGTTGGAAGCTTGTCGGAAATCTATCACACTATCCAGTAGTAAATTTGGTAGTTTTGATGTGGTGGTTTTGGTTATTATGGCATGTATAGGTGGACTTATAATGATGTTTAGTTGAATGTTTGTTTGACATTTTAGTTTGTATAAGTTACTTGGTTTGGTACTTTTGATGCCTTAATGTGATTTAGTTTTGATGCATGTTTGAATGACTAAAATGATACGTGATGAATTGGTTTCAACATGGTCAAGATATGGTATGTGTTGGAATAGTTTTGATGTAGTCAAAATAGGGTAAGCGTTGAAATGGTATTGATCTTGATAGGTATGTATGAAATGTGGTAATGATTTCATGATTAGGTAAAATATGGTTGATTGCATTTGAGATGCCTTGTTGCCACATTTGTAACAATCCGTTTTTCAGTGGTGTCAGAAACAGTGGTTTTGAGGCCACCAAATTCGATGAGTAAGTTCGTAAATATTATTATTTAATATTTACGATTCAAATGTGATTTTAAAAAAGGTTTTTGAGTTGATAATTTATGTTATTTAAGCGATTAATTCAGTTCAAGTTGTAACACCCTAAGGTCAAGTAGTTTTAGAAAATAAGGTATCGAGACCTCATTTTTATAAATGAGCCGTAAATATTTTTATAAATATTTACAGAATGTCATTAAGGTGGTATTAAATTTTCGTTGAAAAATTTAACGTTTCGATAGTTAATTAAACGAAAAGGACTAAATCGTAAAAGTTGAAAAAGTCGATCACTATTTGTTTAAAGGTGTTAATTGATTAAAGAATTATAATTGGATCGCCTTATTGAGTAAACTAGCCATACTAAAGATAGTGGGACAGTTGGATGGTTTAATTTCTTTTAATTATAATGTTTTATATGTTATTTTATTAATAAAAATAAAACATAAGTGAATATTCATCATCTTTGTTCTATTTTGGAACCAAATACCATGGAGTTAAGGATGAAGCTTTTGGCCATGGTGATTTTCACTTGCATGATCAAGATCGAATGAAAAGTCGAAGAGAATGGAAAATTACCAAAATGCCTCTAAACTTTGTCATTTCTGCGATTTAACCAAGTAAGTTCGTAACTTGGTTAGTACAATTAATTACTATTTCGATAAATTATTATCTATTTCTATATATGTGTGAATCAAATTTGTCAGCTTGAAGGAAACGAATAAAACCAATGTTGAAAGACACACATGCAACACAACATAAAAATGTACAAGACCATGGTTGGACCATGGCAGTGTATATATATATGTAAGACCATAGTTGCGCTATGGAATTCTAATGATAAGACCATAACTAGGATATGGCACTATGAGCGTAAGACCATGGCAAGGCCGTGGCAGTGCACATGTGAGACCATAGTTGGACTATAGCATAATATGAAACGTGTATTGTGGTTTCAATCGTCTTTATAGTGCTCATCGAATATGAAAAGGGATGGTTTCGACCATCGATTAAAGAAAATGGATGGTTTTGACCATCGTTTAGCACACTTGTGTGAGCTCCGATAAGGGTTCTGATTGACTTCACTATGAAAAATGTGGAAAGGTATGATGTACCAATTATCAAAGTATGAATATTCATGATTATGAAATGTATGATTTAAGTGATGTTATGTTTATGTACCATATCTTACCATGTGATGATATTGCTAAATTATGTGTTTAATCACTAGCTTGTACCTATGGTAAATGTTATGTTTATGTCTTTTGTGTTACGCAAATGAAATGGTAAGTGTTCAATATGAACCAAGACATGTGTGTATGAAACTTATTGAAATGGTGATACATGGAAAACATGATATGTTATGAAGAATGATAAATCCAATTGGATCATGCTCAAGTATAATGGTTATTTATGTTAAGTTCACATGAATTATATTCAATTAAGCTAACATGTGTTGTTGTTGGTGTTTAGGCTTGTGCCAAGTTTATGATTGAATTATATCATGTTTAATCTTATTGAAATACATTCAAACGGTAAGTGCTCAATTGGTAACGTGCTTATGTCCATGAAAAGGTGGAATAAATCAAAGTATATAATTTCTTATGTAATGGTTGATTATGTAGTTGATTCCAAAAGAGCTATGTTTAAATGCACTAGCTTGTAGTCATGGTTGATGTTATGCTTAAAACTTGTGTGTTATGCATATGAAACGGGTGAGGAAAGGTAATGAAATGGTAAATTCATACTTGAAATGAAATTTGATGAAAATGGAGTAATGAGTTTGAATGATGTACTATATGTGAGAAATTTACGTATGCTATGCATAAATATACTTATATCATGGATAAATACACTAAGTCGGAATTGATAATGTTGTTTAGGCTTATGATAAGCTTTGGGAACGGAATGAAAAGAGAGTAAATTGAGAAGTGTATAATCTTATAAAAAGGTTGTTGATTATATATTAAGTCCCATAAAATTCTATCACGTTATGAATGATTTGAGTTGCATTTTTACAGTTATGCTCTGTAACCCAATTTCGGTGAAAGATATAGGTTAGAGGTGTTACAATATTGGTTGGATGGATTTATGGTTTACTAAATTGGTTGTTTTATGCTTGAATTAGTATGTTTAGATGCTTGGCTTGTAGGTACATGCTTGAAATGGGTGAAGGAAATGGCTTGATTTTGGCCAATTTGTTGTTCACATGGCCTAAGACATGGGCCTGTATCTCAGCTGTGTGTGACACACGGCCAAGCGACACGACTGTGTGTCTTCTATAGATTTTAAAGGTTGCAAGTCAGAGAGTTACACTGGCACGACCATGGGCTCGGACACAACCATGTGTCCGTATTTCAATTGTTACACGACTTGAGACACGGGGGTGTGTCTCAACCGTGTGAGTCACATGGCTTGGCTACATGGCCGTGTGACCCTTGCAGTTCAATTTTTCTAAATTTTTCTTAAATGTTTCAAATGTTTTCAATTTAGTCCCGAATCATTTCCAAACTGTTTCTAAGGCTTCGAAGGCTCGAATAAGGGACGATATGCATGTATGTGACTGAGTTATGCTATGATTATATTCATATTTAAAATGTATGTTTTCATGATAATCTCTAAAACCTTATTCCAGGAATGGAAATGGGTAAGGGTGTTACAGTTGTGTTGGGTCCTTGCTCAACGGTGAGGCTCATCATTGGTGGAATACAGTTAGCTAAGGTATTATTTCTAATAGATTGACTTGGAATTACTTTTTCAAAGTTTTTAAAAGGAAATTTATGGGCAAGGAGTATATAGAGGCTTGTAATCGTGAGTTTCTGGATTGGTTCAGGGTGATTTATTAGTAGTTGACTATAAGGCAGAGTTTGTGTGACTTAGTTAGTATGCTCCTAAGATGATACTTTCTGAGAGAGATCATTGTAAGAGGTTTCCATTTGGGCTTAATCGTAAGAATAGAGTTTATTTGGTTGCATAGAGTGTATGTATGTTTGATAAGTTAGTTGAGAGAGCTAAAGCAGTTGCAGAGACTTTAACTGAGCCGCCTCGTTCTATGGTAACTGAGTCTGGTAAGAGAGCTTCTGATTGTGCATCTAGTTGACCACCTAAGAGAGGGTGTGATAGCCATTGTTCTAGTAGGGGTGTAAGACGTGGGTCTCGACTGAGTCAGCCTAGGTAGCAGAGAAGTGTTGTGGTTAGTGTTAGGGGTTCGACGGGTGGTTCTAGATGGCCACTTTGTGCACATTGTAAGCTTTGGCATTCTGGTGAGTGTCGTAATTTCACAGGTGTTTGTTTCAAGTGTGGTTTAAAGGAATATTTTTTGAGGGATTGTTTAGTAGGGTAGGGGTTTCTTAGACTCAGAGTTTGGCACCTACTTCTGTGCCTACTAGAGGTCAAGGTCGTGGTAAAGGTAATGGGAGACTGGTTGGGTAGCGGGTTGTTGCTCATACTGTTGCTTCACAAGTTGAGTCTGGAGGTCCAACTCGAGTTTATGTTGTGAGGGAGTGTGAACTCGAAATTATATAGGGTTTTTCTATATATTTTTACCACCTTTTACTTAATAAATGTGTTTATATTGTGTAATTATTATTGAAATAAGTGAATTTTACTTAATTAGTAATTTTAGACATGAATTTAGAAAGCATGTGAAATTATGCTTAATTATATGATTTTCATGCATATTTTATATTAATTCATGTTAATTTATTAATGTATGTATTTTTCACTATGTAGAAGGTCCATTGGAGACATGATTTAAATAAATAAAACATGAACATGTGCAAGTTATCTATGTGGATGGCAAGACCATGCAATTTAGGGCGTGATGTTTACTACTTGACCCAATACAGAAGGTGATGAAAGATGGACATGTCTGCTAAGTTTTAGACTAAAGAACCATCCAATAAGGGGAACTAAGAGCCCAAATTCCACACTGAAAGGTGGCTACCCATAATATGTTTTGGGATAATTAATTAAAGGTACTTATAGTTGGAAAATAATCAGAATTCAGCCCAACAACTTCTCTGTTGAAACTGTCCACTCTATATCTAGTTTTAGCTTGAATTTGAAATTCAAATTGAGAAGACTTGGTCATCCCTTATTCCTTGGAGCATGGCCGGCCACATAAGAGATGGAAGGAAGGAAATTTAAACCTATTTTTAGTAAAATCAAAGCCTTACCTTCACCTATAAATACCTTGCCATCCCTCATTTCTAAAATCATCACTCATCCCTCAACATTCCTCTCTCACTCGCACTAGTTTTCATCTCAATTCATTTTCCCTTTTTCCATTGCATAGACGTCCATCCCTCCTTCATTCTTTAGCCTCAAAAGCTTTGTCAAAAGCCGTCCTTAGCCAGCTACCCCTTAAACACTTTGCAAAAGAAGCATCAGTCAGAATGGAGAAGCACTTCCATCAGAATAGATCTGAAAGGCTGCTGAATTGAGTCAGTCAAAATAGATCTTAAAGGTTGTTGAACTGAATAGAGTTTATTCTTTCCTCTTGCTATTTATTTTAAACATGTTTCCTTTGAGTTTTATGTTTTTGACATCAACTATGAAGTTTTAATTCCTATATGGTAGGATGATTTTATTAATTTAATGAGATTTATTTAATTCATGTTGACATATTTTGTGCCTCAGTCGATTATGTTTTCAATTAATATCATGATGCATTTCATTCATATTAATTGAGCGATCCTAACCAGACGACGACTTGTAGACACGTAATTGAAAAGTGCAATGCCCAATTTAGGTCATTAAACCTGACTAAGTTGAGGTTCATAATATCTTTAGTTAGATCTATTATCTTACATGGTTTTTAGGTTCATGTAATTAAACTATTGCAAACGTAAATATCTATGTGACCTTGCATGAATTCTAAGAAACCCTTAGTCTAATATGATTAGTAACATGCATATTTCACTAAGTAAAAGATCCGAGAAGACTTAATTTGGTTTCCAAACCCATAAGAGATAGAGTTGCCATGGAAGTAATTCTGAACATGTTAAGCATGATGAAAGTAAATTGAATTAATTAATATAATGATCCTAGCCCATTTAATGTTGATTGTTTTTGTTGATAAAACCTTCATTCATACATTTAGTTAAATTGCATCTAGATTAAATTGCATTAGGGATCACTCTTTGCATTCAATTAAATTTAATTATCACTATTTATTGAATTTTTTGCATCAAATTATTAATTATAATTTTGCAATTAAATTGGTTAAGCTTATATAATTCTTGTGGAGATGATAACTCATTTTTAATTACTTATTACTTAAACAACTACGTACACTTGCGTAAACCATGTTACAAAGAGCCGAAGGATGAGGATTTGACTGATGTTATAGCAGGTACTTTCATGTCACAATCTACTCCATTATTTTCTTTGGTTGATTTTGGTTCTATTCATTTGTACATCTTAAGAGAATTGGTTTGTAAGTTAGCGACTCCTGTAGAGACTATTGATTTGGGTGTGAGTGTTATTAGCTCTTTTGGTGATAGTGTTATGGTAAACAAAGTTTATTGTAGATGTCTTCTTATGATTCAAGGGCACGTTTTCTCTATTGATCTTATGGAATTTCCCTTCTATGGTTTTGATGTAATACTTGGTATGGACTGGTTAATTGAACATAAAGCTAAGGTAGATTTTGAGACAAAACGAATTACTTTGAGGAATAGTGATAGGTTGGAAACTTTTGTTGTTGGTGAAAGACTGAGTTTTCTGTCTAATATGGTTTTGGCTTTGAAGGTTTTAAGGTTTATTTAGTTTATGTGATGAATTCGGTTAGTAAGGAGTTGAGAGTTCAGGATATTTGCACTATTAAGGATTTTCCTAACGTGTTTCCTGTAGAGTTACTGGCTTTGCCACCGGATCGTGAAGTTGAATTTGGTATTGAGCTCTACCTAGGTACTGTACCTGTGTCCATTGCACCCTATCGCGTGGCACCAAAAGAGCTCAAAGAGTTAAAGATTAAGTTTCAAGAGTTACTTGATAAAGGTTTCATTCGATCGAGTGTATCTCCGTGGGGTGCATCGATTTTGTTTGTAAAGAAGAATGATGGTAAGATGCAGATTTGAATTGATTATAAAAAGTTGAAAAAGTTAACTATTGACCGCCTCTAAATGTACTAACGTCTAGAGTGTATATACTGTAATAAAATAGAGAGTTATGAGGCAGTATCTGCAAGTATACATATCGACTTGCAATATAGATTTTACAACGAAGTAGGTGAGTACTCCGAGGATAGTACCCAAGGGAGGCGAGTACTAAATCAATCTTAACCTGAACAATTAAATATCTAATTAATACTTTAATTCAGTTATAATACGATGATAAAATAAGAGATAATTTTAGGGTTTCTTAAATAAAATAACATAAAAAAATTCAATTTAAAGTGATATAAAGAATAAAGTGAATCAAATCTGAAGATGGGTGATCAGCTCGCTTCAGCAATCCCAATCAATTGTCGTCTTAGGTTCCTCGTCAACCAACAAGTCGCTACACTAGAAGGATCTTCTCATCTTTCACTAACATAATGAGTCAACAAGGACTACTTATCTTCCAACCTCACAGTCCAGACTTGCTTAGGGTAAAGGTGTTCACGAATGGGCAATACCAATTTTGGGTTAATTCCCTTATCTTGTGCCGTGACATTGAAGGGAATTTCTCACTTTCTCTATTCTACTCTCTATGTTGCGATATCGGATCTCTCATATTGCAACAATAGATCTAGTATTGACCCGAAATGCCTTCTAATGGTCTCCTGCACACTTACAAAGTATGTTAGCTCTCCCTTAGGCCCCATTTGGCCCTTAAGGTTAATAAAAGGCTTAATGTCCAAATTTTATTGAATGTAAATAAGACAAAAGAAACTTAATTAAAACATAATGAAAATTCTTGTATTCAAGCTCCTCAAATGTGAAAACTAGTTTAATCTACTACACTGAATCATGACAGATCAAACTCCCACACACTTAAGTCATTGCTTGTCCTCAAGCAACATAAACAAAGATGAAAAAAATAAAAATGGCGAACCTTGAACAAGTATGGTACAAGCAATAATTTCTGAGCATATGACTTGGGCATTTCATGCTTACTAACAATTTGAACATGATGAGTAGTCGGCTTACCACTTTTGATCACAAACATCTAAGTTCAGTATGTTACAAAATGTACAAATATTATGGTTTTCACCAATATGAATCTATCAACAAATCATACAAGTAATTTGATTATTTGTAAAATACAAATAGTCATTTACGCATATGTCTAATATGATGTCCATTCATGTATGAGGATACTTAGGCCACATAGGGCTTTTCGACTTGTAACGTTCTGCAGCTTAGGAAATGTATGGAATTCAAAAATATTAAGCATCAAAAGGTTACAAACACAAAAAATATTTTGGCACATCGTATTTATCCCTATTCTTCCCCTTTAATAACCCGTACCCACTCACTGCCATATTTCTCTTTCTCTCACCTTCATTGTCTATCTATATATAGGAAATCATAACAAGACATAGTAACTACGACTAGCCTATGAGTTTCAGTGCACTAATGAACAATTTTTTTTTCTATTGTTGTGACTTTGTCACTTTTCTTTTTCAATATTTTTCACTCAAGAATGCTTTTTGGCTTTTCAGGTACTTTTTCTATGCGTATGGATTTTCTTTTTGGATTTTTTTCTTGTTTTGCACTTTAGGCTAACCTATAATCCCCATATCTAATCTTTCCCATTTCACTCTATTTTTGCAACCTCCTCCATGATGTACTCACTTAACCCTCAATATGTATGGCTAGACGTCTATAATCGTGTAGTGTAAGACCAAAGAAAAAAGGCAAATACAAATTGATGTTTCTAAGCTTGGGGCTTATAATGTGGTTCATCAAGAAGTGTCAAAGGCTCAAAAATTGGTAGTAAAGGTGAAATATAAATAGGATAGCTTTTTGGCTATGGATGTGTTCCAAACAATGCCTTAGGTCATCCCTAAATATCTCAACATACACAAATTTAATCAACCAAACAAATACAAATTCAACTATTTATCATTCGTACTAGCATGCTCAATTCCTTTTTATTTTCTATATCACTTGGTACAAATGATAGCTTAATACCTATTTACAGTGTAACATATAGAACTTTAGTAGTCTAATAATAAAAAATTTGAAATCTCCTATCATCATGCCAATTTTATTCATAAACACAAGCAACTTATATACATACTTCTAACCAATCACTTGTATTTCTACAAGATCAAGTACACCAAAAGAAAAGAAAAAGAAAAAAAATAAAATTTAAAAACAACCTATGTTACCCCCACACTTTAGTTAACACATTGTCCTCAATGTGAAGCCCATTAAAAGATAAAGAAAGATGTTACCCGATTGATCGTGATCGTTTTAACTACTACTGGTAGGTGCTTCCTCTTTTGATCGTATAATGTTCGAATATGTTTGTGTCTCCTTTGTGTTGGGTTCCTACATAGAAAGTTTCAACAGAATGAAAATTACTAAAATCTACTTATTAATCCTACTCCTACGAAGTCTAAATTAAAATTATCCAAAAATTAATACAAGTCTTTATAAAATTAAAAAAAAAAGTTTAATCATCCTCCTCATCATCCGTCTTTTCATCCTCGTCATCACCCTCTTCTTCTCCTTCTTATTCGCTTTCATATGCTTCTTCATCTTGGTCCATATTTGCCAACCCAAACACGTCAATTGTATAATTGGGAACCCGAATGTTGTTTTTCCTCGTAAATTCTTGAAAACACGGTCTTGATTCCTACATCTACTGAATCATCCAATCTATCTTTGGATGACTGTTCTCACCAACTTCTTGTTGAACTTATGCTAACATTTGTAACGAGGTAGGAATAGCTATTGTTTCTTGTTGTTGCTTGTTCCCATCTTTTATCTATTTGGCCTGTAGCTTGATGTATTTTTGGTACAAGGTGTCCCCAATAATGCCTCAGGATGGTTTTAACCACTGTTACGTGAGGGTCAAGGGTATACCCACCTTTTTTCATAAAGGTGTCACTAGATAGGGAAAGAACATTCCCACCTTCTGCCTACAAATGCATCATCCCATGTTCTGATCAATCCATTTGCCAACACAAACCTATTTTTTCTGCAAAATAGCATAGAGTAAAACTGCTCTAAAAGTATTAATGTTAGAAACATTTAAAGCAAGTACAATTCATGTGCTAATGAATTGAAACCACATCTTAGCTTCAAGAAACATAATGGCTTGATGAAAAGTCACTGGGATATTTATACCTCTACAATACTTCCATTCACCCCTTCCTTCAGTTGAAAATTTTATAATACTATCAATATCTATGTCTCTAAAGTATTCTAAGTCAATTTCATCAATAAAGTCGTCCTCATAGTATGAAGCATTATAGAAGTTACAAATTATTCGAGGGGTTACACATACCTCTTTCCCTCATGCCAATACTGTATCCCATATATGACCTTTAGTATTTCTAGACTTATGGTCCCATAAAGATGCATAAATTTCTTGTACAATGGAGACCATGAAATTATCATTTGGGATCATCTAGAAACGTTCCCATCGATGGTACCTGACCAAATGCCATATTTCTTTACACACGATCATCGATGGATCAAATCCCCTCTCCTGAATGAAAGTTGTCCCTTGAAGTTCATTGAAATACTTTTCAACATTTGGATTTGGAAAATTAGAGGGAGTTTGAACCATCGATGTCTTCGTTTCTATAGTTAGCCTAAATTTCTAGAAGGCATTGTATTTCAAACTTAAGCAAAGAATTCAATAGAATAATAAAAAGTTTGAATTTTGGAACCCTTAACCTTAAGTATATAGTCGAAGTTCATTTGAACTCCTTGCTTTCCCATGATGTTCCCGTTCCTCGTTGCACCGAGTATGATTGAGAAGTTTGTGAAAGGAAATTTTAGAAAAATAGGGGTTTGGGGTTTAACAAGTGTTTAGAGATTTGAGAAATTTTGAGAGATTAGGGTTTGAGCAGTGTTTTTATTAGGGGTAAATATGATTTTAGATTATAAAATAGGGTTTTAAAGGTTTAGAAATTGAGTTAAATTAATCTTTAAGGCATTAGGTTGCGCAATGGGTCGGGTCAACCTTGCTAAAACTTGTAGTGATGTCGCGATAAAGAGGTTATGTGTCGCGACATCCTTGACAGTTTACCAATGTCGTGACACATTTGCCAGTTTGGAGATTTTCGGGGACTGTCAACTACGTCATGACTTGCTATTGTGATGTCGCGATAACGATTTTGTTTTGGCCCAAAACTCTACCTTAAGGATGTAACAATCTAAGGATAAGCCTACATCAAATAAAGGTTAAAATCTAAACTACAGGGTTAGTTAGCTATACAATAATTTACAAATATCATGCAACAATTCACAAATTTTAAGTTATACTGCCATATTTATCCAGTAGTATTGCCAATTCACCCACGGATGATCTTTTTATTCTATTAGCATTCGTTCACCATCCGTCATGTCATTCTACTATTGCATATTTTTCCCGTTTCTTGAACCTTTTTATTCTTTTTGTACTCATAAAATGAAGCATTTCCTTTGATTTGGGGACGTCAGAAAGAGATACATTTTTGCAATACTTCCCTAATTTCCTCTTATTTTCCTTGTTCAGTTGATACACATTTGAAGGTTTCAGTCTCACCATTAATTTTCATTGTGAGCTCATTTTTCTCTAAATCAATGGTGGATCTAAAATTGGCCAGGAAAGGTCTTCCTAGTAAGATTGGTATCTCACGATCTTCCTCAAAATCGGTGCTACAAAATCCGCAAGAATAATAAAGTTTCTCACATTTACTAACACATCTTCTAGTACCCCCTTCGCTTGTATTGAAGACTTGTCAGCCAATTACAATGTTATTTGAGTTGCTTTAAGATTCCCTAACCCGAGTTTTTTGAAAATTTATAAGGGCATTAAATTAATACTAGCTCCTAAATTGCATAAGGCTCTATCAAAGTGAATACTCCCTATTTCTATGGGAATAGTAAAATTGCCCAAGTCTTTCAATTTTCGTGGTACTTGTCTGGAAATGATTACACTACAGGAAGCACTTAAGTTAGCATGTTCTCATACCTTGATTTTCTTATGCCTTGTCATCATCTCCTTTAAAAACTTAGTGTACTTAGGAACCTTCTCAATTAACTCGATCAAAGGTAGGTTAACATTTAAGGTTTTAAACAAATTCAAAAAACTCACCAATTCATTCTCGTCCCTCTTTTGTCTTTGTTTTAATCTTGATGAAAATGGGACTTTTGTGATTTTAGCATATTTAGGTGTCTCTTTTCATAGCTCAGCCGCTGGAGCATTCTCCTCCTCTAGTTCAAGTATGTCTTCCACTTCTAGGGAATTGTCTTAAGGTCCATTAGTATTATCCATAGTTACCTTTGTAGGTATTTCTAGGCTACTCAGTACCTTGCCCGATCAGAGTGTTATAGCTTTCACATGCTCTTTATCTTCCCTCCGTGGATTATTTATGCCTATGCCAATTTGTCTTTGAACATCGCCCACCATGCTCATCACTTGGCTCATTTTATCCTCGAGCTTAGTCAATGTTCTTGTTGAATTGGTGCACTCAAACTGCACCTGCTTGACATTTGTTCTCATTAATTGCATCTCTCCCTCAATTCTATCCAGACGTTGACCACATGTAGTATAATCACTTGGGTTGGTTCTGTCTTGAGGTTTCTACAAATAAGGAGGTTGGTAATTAGTATTTTTAACTTGATTTGAATTGTTACCTCCTTATTGGCTTCCTCCCCATCTCAAGTTCGAGTGATCTCTCCAGCTGAGGTTGTATGTATTTGAATAAGGTTTCCACCCCTATACCCAATATAATTTATATCCTCAGTAGGATTATTGATATAATGGAAGAGTGGCTTGTATCCTTCATGCATAGACGGTGTCAAAGTAGATTAAATACGATTGTGTTTATCCACTAGTTGCTGATACTTATCATCTTCTTGAATAGCTTTGACCGTAGCGGGTTTCTAGCCATTTATTAATAGTTCAGTTGGCCACATACAGGAGTTTAATGCCATATTTTCATTAATTTCATACGCATCCTTGCATGTCCTATTCATAAGGGCTCCTCTTGCTACTCCGTCTAATCTAAATCTTGTGTTTGCATCCAACTCATTATAAAATATCTGCAATCTCATCCACTCAGGAAATCCATGGTGCAGACATTTTTGAATCAAAATTTTGAAATGTTCCCACACCTTATAGAAGCTTTTCCCTTCCATTTTTCTAAAGACAACAATCTCTCTTCTTAATTGAACTACTTTGCTAATCGGGAAAAATTTTGTATGAATTTTCCAACAAGTTCATCCCAAGTCGTGATCGATCCTGGAGCCTGCGAGTCTAACTAACAAAAGGCATTATCAATCTAGAATTTGTACGGCATAGTCCCCTAGAGTTCTCTCATTTCGAGCCATATGCACGTTTACGAGTAGTTATGGTGCTGCTAGGTTTCCTAGGGCGTTATCGTCAGCATCATCGAACAATAGATTGTCACGTGGTACGTTACCTGTAGCGGGAGGCAATTGTTCTTGCATCTATTGTTGCTACTGTCGGTGATTCCTTTGGATTGTTTTCTATAGCTTTGGATTGTTCATTTGCCTAGTTGTTTGAGGATGTATTTCCTTCTGAAATGCCTAAGGGATTACCTCCTTTACGAGGGATTGAACATCAAATAGATTTTGTGCCTGGTTCGAGTATTCCGAATAGACCAGTCTATCGAAGCAATCCTGAAGAAACTAAGGAGTTGCAAAGACAAGTTGAAGATCTCTTAGAGAAAGGGTTGATTCGTGAGAGTTTAAGCCCTTGTGCGGTTCCTGTACTTCTCGTCCCAAAAAAAGATGGTTCTTGGAGAATGTGTGTTGATTGTCGTGCTATCAACAAGATTACGGTAAAGTATCGATATCCAATTCCTCGATTAGATGATATGTTGGATGAGCTTAATGGTGCATGCATTTTCTCTAAAATTGACTTAAAAAGTGGTTACCATCAAATAAGAATGAAACAAGGTGATGAATGGAAAACTGCTTTTAAGACTAAGTATAGCCTGTATGAGTGGTTAGTCATGCCATTTGGCTTAACTAATGCTCCTAGCACATTCATGAGATTAATTAACCACATACTTACACCTTTTTTAGGAAAATTTGTCGTTGTGTATTTTGGTGATATACTGATTTATAGCAAAACTTTGAATGATCATGTTAGGCATGTTAAATTAGTATTGGATGTGTTAAGGCATGAACGACTCTTTGCTAATCTTGAAAAATGCACATTTTGTATGGATAAGCTTGTTTTTTTGGGTTTTGTGATAAGTTCTACAGGAATCCATGTGGATGAGGAGAAAGTAAAGGCAATTAAAGAATGACCTATCCCTAAAACTGTTTCTGAGGTAAGGTCTTTCCTTGGGTTAGCCGGTTTCTATCGCAGGTTTGTTCGTAACTTTTCCACAATTGCTTCGCCTTTGACTGCACTTATTAAAACGAATGTATCTTTTCATTGGACAGATAAGCAAGAATTAGCATTTAATGAACTTAAAGATAAATTGTGTAATGCTCCTATTCTTGTTTTACCTAATTTTGAAAAGACCTTTGAGATTGAATGTGATGCTTCTGGTGTAGGTGTAGGTGCCGTCCTCATGCAAGATAGTAAACCACTAGCCTACTTTAGTGAGAAACTTGGTGGAGCACATTTGAACTATTCAACCTATGATAAAGAGTTGTATGCCTTGGTAAGGGCATTAGAAGTTTGGCAACATTACCTTTTACCAAAGGAGTTTGTGATTCACACTGACCATGAATCACTTAAGCACTTAAAGGGACAAGGTAAGTTGAACAAGCGACATGCGAGGTGGGTTGAATTCATTGAATCTTTTCCTTATGTTATAAGGTATAAGAAAGGTAAAGATAATATTGTGGCTGATGCTCTATCAAGGAGGTACACTTTTCTTAGTACTTTGCATACTAAGTTATTAGGTTTTGAGTATCTTAAAGATTTATATGCCACTGATTCTGATTTTGCAAGCATTTATGATGCATGTGAACATGGTGCATTTCATAAATTTTATAAGCATGATGGCTATATTTTTTGAAATAATAGACTATGCTTACCAAAGTGTTCAATGCGAGAATTGTTGGTTCGAGAGGCTCATAGTGGTGGTCTTATGGGTCATTTTGGAGTCACTAAGACTTATGATGTTTTACATGAGCATTTTTATTGGCCTAACATGCGAAAACTTGTTGAGAAAATTTGCTCTACTTGCATTACTTGTAAACAAGCTAAATCCACTGTGATGCCTCATGGTCTATATACTTCTCTTCCTGTTCCTAGTTCACCTTGGACTGACATTTCAATGGATTTTATAATAGGTTTACCAAGGACAAAGCGTGGACGAGATAGCATCTTTGTGGTTGTGGATCGATTTTCTAAAATGGCTCATTTCATTCCATGCCATAAGACTGATGATGCAACCCATGTTGCCGATCTATTTTTCCGTGAAGTTGTGAGATTACATGGAATCCCAAGGACTATCGTTTCCGATAGAGATGCAAAATTTCTTAGTCACTTTTGGAAGGTGTTATGGGGTAAGTTAGGTGCTAAATTACTTTACTCTACTACATGCCACCCTCAAATTGATGGTCAAACCGAGGTGGTAAATCGAGTTTTGGGATCTTTGCTTAGAGCCATAATAGGTAAGAATGTTAAATCTTGGGAAGAATGGATACCCTATGTTGAGTTTGCTTATAATCGTTCTGTTCATTCTTCCACAAGTTTTACTCCTTTTGAGATTGTATATGGCTTTAATCCACTTACTGTTTTAGATTTGCTTCCTTTACCTTTTGAATGAGATTGCTAATTTAGATGGTGAAAGGAAAGCTGATTTAGTGAAAGAGATCCATGAGAAGGCTCGTAAAGCCATTGAGAAAAAGAATGAGTCCAATGCACATCGAGTTAATAAAGGGCGAAAGCAAGTCTTGTTTGAACCTAGAGATTGGGTCTGGGTGCATATGAGGAAGGAACGATTTCCTTCTAAGAGAAAGAATAAACTTGAAGCACGAGGAGATGGACCATTCCAAGTACTCAGAGAAAATAAATGACAATGCTTATCGCATTGATCTTCCTGGTGAGTATAGTGTTAGTGCTACTTTCAATGTTTTTGATCTTTCTCCTTTTGAATTTGATGTAGGTTCAGATTCGAGGACGAATCTTCTTGAAGAGGGGGAGAATGATACGAGCCAAGGAGGTGACACTCAAAGGGTTGTCTTTCCTAGTGGTCCAATCACTCGAAGCAAGGCACGACAATTAAAATTAAAGATGAATGCTTTTGTCCAAGACTTTGTTGCGACAAATTTAATTCATCATGTTCGTGACATTGATAAATACGGAATGCAATTCATCGGACCAATCTTGGAATAGTAAAAGCCCATAAATTGGTGGATTAATTTTATGTATCTTATTATTATTATTATTTACTTAATTCTCATTGGTTGGGACACATCATTTATGAGTTAAGTAATTTTATTGGTTAGGTTATTATTTATTTATTTTCTTAGATAATTTTAAAGAGTTTTATTAGGATTCAATTACTCTTTAAAGAGTTTTTATTAGGATTCAATTACTCTTGAAAGAGTTTTATTAGGATTCAATTACTCTTGTAATTTGCCTATAAATAGGCTTGTTTTCTACACATTGAAAGAGGGATAAAAAGAAGAGTATTTGTTTTCTTTCAAATTTGTGTGAGGCAAACTTTTTTAGAGTAGAGTGATTCTTCTCTTGCTATTTAGTTTGGAGTTTGTTACTTTTCGAGGGTATTTCGGAGTTGCAAATATTCAAATTTCTTTCTCGTTCATCGGTGTTTCTAGAGGTTCTTCTTCTAGGGGTTTCGTAGGGAGCCGCTCAATTATTGGCGTTTTTGGTTACAAGTTAACCAAGGGTTCCATAGGGCAAATCTATCCTTTTTATTTATTTATTTATTTATTTATTTATTTATTTATTATTTAACTAATTTTATTTATTCTCGTTTTATTTCTAATTTGTGTTTCTATTGTGTCTAGATCCGGGTTTCCGCATCAAGGTGTGCCCCTATTATGAGTCATACACTAAACCCAGAAAAAGGATGTTAGTAGCAATAAAAGGAACAAAATCGTATCTATAACCAAAAAATTTCTTAATTATTCCTTTGAAGTGAAAAAGTTAAAATTAACCTAGTGACATTGCCTCCTCGGCAATGGCACCAACAACTTGACCGCCTCCAGACTTACTAATGTCCAGAGTGTGAATACTGCAATAAAATAGAGAGTTATGATACGGTATCCGCAAGTATACGAGTCTAATTGTAATATAGATTTTACAATTAAGTAGGTAAGTACCCTGAGGATTGTACCCAAGGGAGGCGAGTAATAAATCAATCTTAACCTAAACAATTAATGATCTAATTAATACTTTAAGTTAGTTACAGTACAGAACTACAATAAGAGATAATTTTAGGGTTTGCTAAATAAAATAACATAAAAGAATTAAGTTTCAAGAGATATAAAGAATAAAGTGAATCGAATCTGAAAATGGGTGATTAGCTCGCTTCAGCAATCCCAATCAACTGTCATCTTAGGTTCCTCCTCAACCAACCAGCCACTGCCCTAGTAGTATCTTCTGATCTTCCACTAACATAACGAGTCAACAAGGATTACTTATCTTCCGACCTCACAGTCTAGACTAGCTTGGGGTAAAGCTGTTCACGAATACGCAATACCAATTTTTGGTTAATTCCCACCTTGGTTACTTCCCACGGTTGTCAGGCCTAGGGTTTGTTTCATGTTCTTCCTTTCCCAAATAATTGATCAGTTGAGTAACCCTATAAAATAGTTAAGAGATCATGCTTCCACTCACTAATCCCCTATAGAAGGATTACTTCCTCATGGCTTTCATAAACAACATGAAATAGATGAAAGAATTAATCATAGAGAATGGATTAAAATATAAAGTTTAAGAAAATCCTGATTGATATTGATAATAAGCACAAATCTACAACAGTTGATATCCTTTATAAGTCAGAAATCTTGAAAGAGAAAAAAAGACAAATAAACTAAAACTATGAAAACCTGAATAAAGTAAGAAAAAAACTTAAACTTAAAAAGAGAATCTAAGCTAGTGGAATGTCTCCATAATGTATGCCAAATGAGCCTATTTATAACTTTCAGGTAGTCGTCGTCTTTAACCCTAGGTTAGCTAACGTTCCCAAGCTTTAAGTTTAATTCTGAAGACCAAAACGCCCTTACTTTTTTATTCTCTTCACAAAGTCAATGTCGCAAAACACGAGGACCTGCATCATGACATAGCAGCCAGACTACTCCATTGTAGTCGTCTTTAGGGGTATGTTACGACACCCTCAGCTTGTGTCACAACATTAAAGGCAGCTTCTCACTTTCTCTATTCTGCTCTCTATGTTGTGAAATAGCGTCTAGTATTGACCCAAAATGCCTTCTAATGGTCTCCTACACACTTACAAAGTATGTTAGCTCTCACTTAGGCCTCATTTGAACCTGAAGGTTAATAAAAGACTCAATATGCGCATTTTATTGAATGTAAATAAAACTAAAGAAACTTAATTAAAACATAATGAAAATGCTTGTATTCAAGCTCCTTAAATGTGAAAACTAGTTTAATCTGCTACACCTAATCACAACAGATCAACTATTAAGAATAAGTATCCCTTGCCTTAAATTAATGACTTGTTTGATCAGTTCCGTGGTGCAACAGTGTTTTCAAAGATTGATCTTAGATATGGGTATTATCAATTGAAGGTGAAGAAGTATGATGTGTTAAAAATTACTTTAAGGACTCGGTATGGGCACTATGAGTTTTTGGTGATGTCGTTTGGATTGACTAATGCCCTTACTATGTTCATGGATTTGATGAACCGAGTATTCCATTCGTACTTAGATCAATTTGTGGTTATCTTTATAGATGATATTTTGGTTGTATTCTCGTTCTAGAGAGGATCACGACGAGCATTTAAGGGTTGTTTTGCAAATTCTATGAGATAAGTAGTTGTATTCGAAGTTGAGTAAGTGTGAATTCTGGCTTAAGGAAGTGGCGTTCTTAGGTCATGTTGTATCGACAAAAGGGATTCGAGTGGATCCAAAAAAGATTGAGGTGATCTTAGAGTGGAAGTTGCTCAGGAGTGTTACCGAAGTTAGGAGTTTTTGGGTTTGGTTGGCTATTATGGTAGATTTTTTGAAGGTTTTTCTCTTATTTTTGCACCCTTAACAAGACTACCTTAAAAAGATGTGGTGTTTGAATGGACTGATGAAAGGCAAAAAAATTTTGAATAGCTTAAGCCAGTTTTGACTGAGGCATCTGTGTTGTTTCAACTAGAACTTGGAAAAAATTTTGTGGTTTATAGTGATGCTTTGCATTTGGGTATTGGTTGTGTGTTGGTCCAAGAGGGTAAAGTTGCTATTTATGCTTCGAGACAGCTGAAGCCACACGAGTGCAATTATCCTACGCATTATTTGATGTTAGCTGATATGGTTTTTGTGCTTAAGATTAGGCGCCATTATTTGAATAGAAAGAAATTTATACGGATCATAAGAGCCTTAAGTATCTCCTCACCCGAAAGGAGTTGAATTTAAGACAAAGACGTTGGATAAAGTTGTTAAAGGATTATGATTGTGTGATATAGTATCATCCAGGCAAGGCAAATGTTGTTGTTGATGCTTTGAGTAGGAAGTTGATGTCGAAATTCAGAGTTATGTTTGTGCACTTGAGTTTAGCTAGTGATGGTGGTTTATTGGCTAAACTTCAAGTGAGGCCGACTTTGTCGCAACATATTAAGGTGAAGCAGCAATTAGATAAGGAGTTGTTAAAGAGAATTCAACAAGTGGAACAAGGTTTGGGGCTGAAGCTTAGTTTTAGTATGGATTTTAGGATGGTATCTTGAATTTTCGAGGTAGGTTGTGTGTGCCGCATGATGTGGATTTGAAGCAAGCGATCCTTAACGAGACGCATAGTATCCCTTACACTATGCATCTTGGTAGTGGTAAATTTTATCATGATCTTAGAGAGGTCTATTGGTGGCCTGGTTTGAAGTATGATATTTCGGGTTTTGTGACTCGATGTTTGGTTTGTCAAAAGGTGAAAGCCGAACATCAATTTCCTTTGGGGTTGTTGCAACCAATTTGATTCCTGAATGGAAGTGGGAAAGGATTACTATGGATTTTGTTTCATTTTTGCCTTTAACTCCATCAAAGAAAGATTCAGTGTGGATGATAGTTGTTGCCATAACTTGAGAAAATTCATGAATTTTTCCATGTGTTGATGTTGCAAAAGTATCATTCATATCCGTCACATATTGTACCAGTAGAGGACATTAATGTTTGAATTGTTCTTCTTTATGAGGAAGAACTAGTTGAGATTTTAGCTGATGAAGAGAAAGTTTTACGTAATAAAAGGGTTCCATTGGTTAAGGTTTTGTCCGCAATCACAAGACAGAAGAGGCTACTTGGGAAGCCGAATATGTGATGAGACAACAATATCTATATTTATTTAGCTCAAGTAAATTTCGAGGACGAAATTCTTTTTAGAGAAGGAGAATTGTAACACCCCAAATGCAATAGCCTGTTTTCTAGTGAAATCAAAATAGTGGTTTAGGGACCAAAAATTCAAAGTCATAAAATTTATTTTATTATTATTTTATGGTCTACGCATGATAGTATTATCATATAAAAATTTTATTCAGAAATTTTACCGTTTACATGTTCAATTTGATAAAAATGACTCAATTGCGTAAAGTGCAAAAGTTGAGTTCTAATAGCTAAAGGTATTAAATAGCTATGGAACTTTAAAATAGAGGTCCTTATATGGTAAATATCCCATTAATATGTTAGTGGGTGATAATGACTTGGCAATTTTGTAATTTGAATTAATTATAAAGGTTAATTAAGAAAATAGGTAATTAAATGATATATTAATAAAACAAAACAATTTTATTATGTTCATCATCTTCAAAATACACCACAAACTAATTATACTTGGAGAAAATAGAGCTAGGGTTCGGCCAAGCTTCAAAATCCAATTGGTAAGTGATTTTTGTCTCGTTTTTAATGATTTCTATGTTTCTAGAATTGTTGTAGCTTAATCTAGCTAGAGCAAGCACTAATTTGCAAAACTGTTAAAGTATTTGAGTTTTTCCATTGATGAATATGTTAGGTTTTTGAATTTTAATGGTAGAAAATAATGGTTGTTGTTGGATAAACTTTTGTGAAGGAATTTTTAGTGAAATTGCCAAATAGGCATTAAATTGAAAATTTTGATAAATTGTGAGGTAAATTTCTAAATTTTTGAAATATGTGGGCTAATATAAGCATGTATATGGTTCGACTAGGCTTGGGTAAGGATAAAATTGAATGAATTTCATTTTCCGAGCCTAGAGACTAAATTATAAAGAATTCAAAGTATAGGGCAAAATGGAATTGTTTCAAAAATTTGTGTTGGACTAAATTGTATATGAATTATATTTAATTGAGTTAAATTCATTTGTAAAGATCTAGTTAGACCTCGTACGGAGTTAGATCGAGGCAAAGAGAAAATCTCAGATTAGTCACCTTAGTATCTACGAACACTCGTCGAGGTAAGTTCGTGTAATTAAATTATGTAATTATATGCTTTGTTTGAATTAGATGTATGTTATTTGCATTATCATTATATATGAATACCGATCGCATATCCGATGACATATGACGATTACCGAGCCCCGTTTGAACCTTAAGAATTCCTAGGATACAAATTACATGTCATTAGGGTTACCGATTTCAACTTTTATGAGATTACCGATACTTAGCTCGTATGAGCTTACCGTTATACAACTCGAAGGAGCTTACCGTTATTCAGCTCGTATGAGCATACATGTACATGAATTGACGAATTAAAGTTCAGTACACCTCGTGTGTACTACTCGCATATCTAACGATATTCTAAGTGGTTCAATAGGCACAGTTTTGTTACGAGTTTATATGAGTTCGATACAAACTTGTACAGGTATTTACATGAATTATATGGAAATGGTTTGCATATGATATATGAATAAATAGTATCAATGTTAAATGTATATGGAGTTTGAATAGTTGTTGAACTCATACGTGATTCTCAATTTTTATATGAATTACATGGCTAACATGGTTGATGAATATGTGATAGGCTTTTGGCCAAATTGAGTTGAGATATGTTTTCGTTTACTTACCTTAAATATGACAAAATGGTAAGTTAAATTCTATGTTATACGAACTTACTAAGCTTCAATGCTTACTCTGTGTTATTTTCTGTGTTTTATAGTGATTTAGAAGCTCGTTCGGGTTGAAAGCTTGTCGAAGCTATATCACACTATCCATCGGCTCTTTTGGTACTTTCGGTTATTTAATTTTAGTTATAATGGAATGTATAGGTTAGTTTGGCCAATGTTGGCATATAAGTGTTTTATGGAGATTAGCCACTTATTTGGCTTATGTTTGGTATATTTTGATGTATATATATGTGGCCTTATCATATTTAATGTGTGTTTGATATGGTTGAATGATGGAAAGTAAAACGTGGTTTGAATATGCATATAAGATATGTTATATATCTTGGTGTGATTTAGTGCTTTGTTATGAAAAACTTATAGGTATATTGATAATTGGTTTAGAATGGTATATTTGGTACCAAATGGGTGAGCTTGATAAGTGATCTACATGATAGATTTTTGTACAATTATGCATATATGTATTTGGTCATTTATGTAAGTTTGGATACATGGTTGACATGTTTTTAAATTTTCATTTGAGGTGCCTAAAGGCATATTGGTTGTATGTGATTATAGTACATGTTTAAAGCTTGCTTATGTTTGTTTTGGGATGCATGGTCATAGATAGCATATATGTGCATTTTTGGGAGTAGGTTGATGTCATTTTTGGGTGAGAAATGTGACTGGGAAAATGGCCTATTTTCGTCCACGCGGGAAAAGACACGGGCGTGTGTCTCAGCCGTGTGTGACACAGGGTTAGGTGACACGACTATGTGTCCCCTGTATCTTTTAAAGAGTGCAAGTCAGTATGCTCACACAACCTAGCACATGGGCATGTGGCTTGGCCGTGTGGAATAGGTCAGTGAGTTACACGAGCACTGATACGGGTTGGAAAACGGCTGTGTGTCCCTATTTTGAATGCCCAGATGGCCTAAGAGACGAGGTGTCTCTTGGCCGTGTGAGTCACACGGTTGTGTGACCCTTGCAGCTTTGAAAATTGTAAATGTTTCTGAAATATTTTCTGAGTTTTCAATTTAGTCCCAAATTGTTTCTAAGGTGTTTTTTGGGGCTCGAGGGCTCGTATTAGGAACAATATGCATGATTATGATTGGTTTCTGACATGAATGCTATATTTTATGAAATGATTGAAATTTTTGTCTATCTAATCTGTATATTCGGTAATGCTCTATAACCCTGATCTATACATTTTATTCTGAGATTGTCAGATTACACGGGGTGCCAGTATCCATTGTTTCAGATAGAGATCTGCGGTTTACATCGCGATTCTAGAGAAAGTTACAAGAAGCTTTGGGTACGCAATTGAATTTTAGCACTTCATTTCACCCTCAGACCAATGGTCAGTCTGAGCGCGTGATTCAAATTCTCGAAGATATGCTTCGATGTTGTGTACTACAGTTTGAAGGCAACTGGGAGAAATATTCACCGTTGGTCAAATTTACTTATAATAATAGTTTTCAGTCGAGCATAAAGATGGCACTGTATGAAGCTTTATATGATCGTAAATGCCAAACTCCATTATATTTGACTGAGCTCAGTGAGAAAAAGATACAAGGGGTTGATTGATTCGTGAGACTAAGGAAAAACTGAAAGTGATCCGATATAGTTTGAAAGTAGCTTCAGATCGTAAGAAATCGTATGCGGATCTTAAACACAAAGATATAGAGTTCCAAGTTAGCAATAGAGTATTCGAAGAAAATTATTCGGCTTGGTCGCAAAGGAAAACTGAGTCCGCGATTTATCAGACCGTATGAGATTACTGAAAGAATCAAACCAGTTGCATATCGATTAGACTTACCGTCAGAGCTTGAGAGGATTCACAATGCCTTTAACGTGTCTTGTTAAGACGGTATCGATCTGACCCTTCACATGTTATCTCTCCGACGGATGTTGAGATTCAGCCTGATTTGACGAATAGTGAAGAACCAATCAGAATTTTGGCACGAGATGTGAAATAATTAAGAAATAAAAACATAGCTTTAGTGAAAGTTCTCTGACGATGACACAGAATAGAGAAAGCCACCTGGGAACCCGAGGAAGCTATGAGAAAGCAATATCCGAACCTCTTTTCTGGTAAGATTTTCGGGGATAAAAATCCCTTTAGGGGAGAGTTGTAACAGCCTGTTTTTTAGTGAAATCAAAACAGAGATTTCGATACTACCAATCCAAATTCAAAAAATTTATTTTATTATTATTTTATGATTTACAGCATAAAAGTATTACCGTATAAAAATTTCGTTAAGAAATTTTACTGTTTATATGTTCAATTTGATAAAAAGGAGGCTATTTTACCAAACTGACCCAAAAAAATTAGATATTTACAAAAAATGACCCAAGTTTAAAAACAATCATCAAACTAACCTGAAATGAACAATAAAAAGGGGTTTTGGCCAGTCAATGGTCGGCACCACCTGGTATTTTGAACTCATGATTGACGGTTAATGGCCGGCACCAGTGTATTTGTTTTTAAATCATATCATACTGGTATACAGAAATTTAAAAAAAAAACAAAAAAAATTTTAGGTGCTGCCCTGTCAATGGCCGGCATCAGAATACGAAAAAAAAATTTGGGTGTTGCCTTGTCAATGGCTGGCACCAGCATACGAAAAAAAATTTGGGTGCTGGCCTATCAATGGCCGGCACCACCAAGATAAAAAATTTGGGTCATGGCTTTGTCAATGGCCGCACCAAAGAATCTGAAAAAAAAATTGTGTGTTGGTGCATCAATGGCGGCACCAACAAAGACGAAAAAAAATTTTTGGGTCTTGGCTTTGTCAATGGCCAGCACCAAGATATCTGAAAAAGAATTTTAGGTGCTAGCCTTCTAATGGCCGGCATCAAACTTTATATATAGTGGGTGGTTTGGGTTCTTATAGTGTAAATGGAAGGAGAAAAAAAAATTTTGAGAGAGCCGTCAAAATGAGAGTGTTTTGTAGTATATTATCAAATGAGTTTTTTTGGAGTGGATTGTATATGGAGTTTTTTGTAGTGTACAACCGAATTTCGGGGTTGAATTATATATTGTCATATTTTAATAGAGTTGAATTATATACTGTCATGTCCACCCTAAAGGTTATGCCATTAAGGGTAGGATGATTATTTGCACCTTAGATGGCTAATCGAGTTGTCTAACGCAGATAGACATTATCTATGGTGCAATAGTGTTTATTCCGCAACTAGGTTGTGGTTGGAATCGGTTGGTAGAGTCTCCATGCAAAGGTATCTCATGGGACAATGAAAGAAGAAAAGGTCAAGAGCAGAAGACGATTAATTGTGAAGAAACTAGTACCGATGCAGCGTAGATCTGATTCAAGCAGAAGACGATTAATTGTGAAGAAACTAGTATTGAAAATAATTGTATTATTTCTTAAGAATGTTTGTATTTTTTTATATCTGTAAATTTAATATAGTTGTTTAGGATTTAAGGTTTCATTTTATATTTTCCTATAATAATTTATTAGAACGCTTGTACTTTTTATATGTAAATTTAATTTAATCTGTAATATATAAAGTTTGAAAATTAAATTTTCGTGTATTAATTTTACCCATCTATTTGTAGTTCATTGGGTGTTTAAATTTAATATAGTGCATATTATTTTGTTTGAAATTTATATTTTTGTATTAATATTGTAGAATGATTATATTTTAATGTGTATGTAAATTTAATTTGGTGTATAGTATTACTTATTTGAATTATTATTTTTTAAATATAACGACGTCATTTATTCAAACAAATAATTATTTTAGAGAAATTAAATTAATATTAAAATATATAAAAATTTAAAAATAAAAGAAATATTTACAGAATAATTTTAAAATAAAGTAAAAATTAATAGAAAAAATCTAAAATTGTCGGGATCCCGGGGACGTCCCCGGTGCTGGCGTGTAACGGTCCAGATGCCTCCGTCGGCGATGCCGTGCACCTTGCTGAGGCGTTTGATAATTGCTCGGTTCGGCGTCCGGTGTCCCGTCTAGTGTACTTAGAAAGGTAGAATAATCATATACACTATAATCGGAAGTTAATTGGTATTGCGTGACCGGAGGTGCCGATGGAAAAGTATCCTCAGTGGTGGGTGTATGTGCTTCAGGATGGAACTCTGGCTGGTATGAGGATGATCTGGGTCGTGTCGAATGTTGAGGCTCGAGGTCGTCACCAAAAATATCTTCGAACGATGGAGGAATTTCATGCAGCGGATTCGGATCCATGTTGTGTGATGATGAGCAGGATGCTTCATATTGGGCCTCGAGATCGGGGTTCGAGGAAGTATCAGACTCGATGTTCCCGAATGGCGGAACTCAGTTACTACACGGTTGTGCGTTCCTTGGTTGTCATCGAGAAGATTCAAGTTGCGCATCTCTTTGGATCAGCATGTGCCATATACTATATACCATGCTGCGTACTCGGGCATAGGAGAGTACCCTCCCTCTAAGATATACAAGGGAGGGCACCTCAAATGTCGTTGATTCCGCAGAAAGATATACGGTTCATGTTTTTGCGCCCAATTTAAAGCGTCCCGACCGAACCCTTTTTATCCATTCTGTAGACTTCTTTGATGTCGACGGGAGGTTCGAGATAGGTTGTGTGCAACCGAACTACCTCAAAACCCGACCTCCATCGTGTCACCCCACCATATGAAAATGAATCAATGGAACATTTGACACGAACAACTATTGATGCTCGATAACCCATGATGGTATGAGCGTCACGATATCTTCCTCATTATATGGCATCCATATAAATTGCAAAATAAAGACAACACGTTATTTTTTTTCTTGTGCAATTATTGTATTAAAAAAGAAATATTCGAAATCGTATTTTACGCCATCCCTGGAATGAGTCTCTATCATCATACGGTACATAGGTACGGTGAATGATCGCCCGATTCCCAGTACAGTTGCCCATCTAAAAAAAGAAAAGTTATCAAATTATTTTTCCCATGCAAAAAATAAGTATATTATAGTATACAACAAAAAAAATAGATGGCAAAATTTATTCTACATATTTACCTCTTAACGAGTGGCTAGACATACGGTTGGTGGCTCACTGATGCCAGAAATGGCATTCGATATAATGCCCAAGACTGCAGTAGAAGGCAGCAACCGCCCATTGTTTTCGTAGACGGCTTTGTCACTCGACAAAGCTCGCGGTATAAGCATGCCAACACTGCAGAGCCCCAACTAAATCTTTCGGCAAGCTCGAGATCCTCTAATACGGGGAGATATATCATTGAGACTTTATTTTGATTGACGTCCTGCAAAAGTATCCCACCTATAAGTTTAAGAATGAGCGCTCTTACAGCGTAGATAATGTCCATCTGCGTTGGACTGCTCGGAAGATGCTGGAAGTTTTCTTTTAACTAAGTAAATTTAATATATGTTAATCCTCCTTCTTCATTGTTCGAGGGCACCCTTCCAAGTAACCACTCGCAAGTGCCCCACGGATCGGGCACTCTTCCAAGCCCGGTCACTGCTTCGCTGTTTATAGACAGCCCTAGTTGGACTGCTACCTCTTGCAGTGTAATATTTACCTCCCCACATGGAAGGTGGAACGTATGTGTCTTCGGGCACCATCTTTCAACTAGTGCCGATATTAAATCGGCCTGTAGCTCAGATATCTTAATATACGCGGCCACCCCAATACCCGCGACATTCAAATACGGTATAACACTTCGATCAGGAAAATAACCGGGATCATGCAACCGGGGTCTCACAATTATGTACAAATCCTGTGTTTATAGTAAATGTATAATGTTATATTTCTCGTTTTAAAAATAAATTAAAAGAATATTAAAAATTAAATATGACATTTTATTTCTCATTTACCTTATGCACATTGCATGCAATGTGGTCGTTGTCATTTAAAAGAACATTCGAATTAGGATCCATGGAATGATTAGCGGTCGTCAGCGGTGGCTGAGGGTGAACCGCGGTGGTCATCGGAGTTGTCTATTTATAGTGGGGGACCATTTGGCTGAAGGGCAAAATTGGAAAAAAAATGGCCAAAAAAAAAAGGTGTAAGGTCGGCCATTGAAAGGCCAAATTGGCCAGTGACACAGGCCTGACGCAGATGGGTCATTTCAACCCTTTTTTTCTTTTCATTCAAAATTTATTTTAATTTCATTAATTTTTATTTTAGTTTCATTTAAATTTTCCTAATATCAACGTAATTTAATTTTTTTCATCTATTTTTAAATTTTTTTATATTTTATTTTTGTCAATTTAAATTTAAATTTTTTTTGAAAAAAAGCTAATTTCATTTTTTTGGGGGTTTTTTAGGCCTGACACCCCATTTAGATAAATTAAATTTGTTAAAATAAATCTAATTTCATTTTTTATTTAATATTATATTTAAATATTTTCATTTATTTATTATTTTTGTCATTTTAAATTTTAAATTTAATAAAAAAATTATCTGATTTCATTTTTTTGGGTTTTTTTTAGCCTGACACCACATTTATCAGGCCTGATAACGGTTATTTCAATTTTGAAGGCCAAAAAAATGGCCAAAAAAAAAGTGTAAGGACGGCCATTGGAAGACCAAATTAGCCAGTGACACAGGCCTAACACAGGCCTGACGCAGATGGGTCATTTCAACCCTTTTTTTTTTCAGGTCATTTCATTTTATTTTTATTTCATTTCATTCTAATTTCATTTCCATTACCATTTCCCTTTCATTTCATTTAAAAAATATTTTTTTTCAATTTCAATTTATTTTTTCTCAATTCATTTATATTATGTTTTAATTTATATTTAACTTTTTCTGCATTTCATTTAAATTTTCTATTTTCAATTCAAATTTTTTTCTCCTCATTTAAATTAAAATTTTCCCTCATTTCATTTAAATTTAATTTACTTTCAACTTTTTCTCATTACATTTAAATTATCTAATGTTTTAAATATTTACAATATTTTTACAAGAACATGCGCTCAATAATATATCAATCGTCATCTTGGAGTCCGGCATTACGGGACGATTGACCGAAAACGTAGACACGATGTGGGCATGTTGATCGGTTGTGTCCGGATGTTCGACACACAGTGCACAGTTTGGGTTCACCCATCTCCCTCATATCTATGTCATTTCGAATTCTCGTCGATTGTGGTCGACCTTTAGGATGTCTGCGGAGACTACGGTGAGGCACCATCTTGATAGCAGGAGGTGGAACTTCCCAGTTTGAGACATTGGGCATTACAGGAATTTGTTCCCACATATACGTAATGTGCTTTGCAACGTGTAGATCTCGCCAATGAATTGTTCAACATTTTAGTTTGCTCTCGCACATGCTGCATGAACATGCACACACAGATATTGAAGAGTCTGAAATATCCTGCACTCTCATTGCCTGTTTTACAGATCAACTGCGTACAACCTAGGTGGAAGACCCGAACGATAGTCGATGTACTCCTGAACTCAAAAAGTCTCCAAGTCGCGCGAATACAATTCTGCGTTCATTGTTTGTGCCCTTCGACTATTTACCACCATGGCTTTTCGGACGGCCTCTACGTACACGTGCCCGGCCCCGATTTGCTTAGCTTGTCTCAACCCCATCTTAGGCATCAATGTCACCAACCTATAGAATATTGCCGAGAATACAATAGAAATCGGGATATGGCATGTGCGCCTCAATATAGAGTTGACTGCCTCTACCAGGTTAGTCATCATCTGCCCATACCGAAACCCCTCATAGTAGCTTTGAGTCTATTGCCAGTTCTCCATGTTGCCCAACCATGTCCGGAGATTTGTTGGTAAAGATGACATATGAGATTCAAGCCTTGCGAACCTCTGCCTGAATCTTCTCGATTCTAACTCATGGGCTGAATATTTAATTTGAAATCACCAATTTAAAAACAACAAAAAATTTGAAAAGTAATTTTTGAAATAAATACAAACAATTTTTTTTACCCATGTTCACGAGTTCTTTCTTCCAATATTTATTTTTATAATCTCTATGAAAGTTTGTCGCGATGTGCCGGATGCAATAAACAGACCTCCACGGAACCCTTGATCGCCTTATCGCAGCAAGTAATCCTTTCGATCTATCTGATATAAGGCAAATGTTGTCTTCTCTGAAAACGTGCCTCCGCAGATTTGTGAGGAAAAATTCCCAAGACTTGAAGCACTCACTCTTCACGATGGCGAAAGCGATCGGAATTACATTTCGATTGCCGTCTTGTGCAGCAACAATCAGAAGGATTTGCGTGTATTTTCCATACAACCATGTCCCGTCCACCTGCACCATCGGCTTGCACTGAGGGAAGGCCCTAGCACACGGCTCGAACGTCTAAAACAATCAGTGAAAAACCTTTTTCCCTGGTTGTATCTCCCCGTCAGGGCCTTTATACGGCAGTGTTTACAAATCAGCCACTGTCCCTAGCACATACTCCTCAATCCTAGCTATCCACCCTTGAAGCTCGTTGTATGACGCATGCTAGTCACCATGCAACTCTCGCATCGCCATTTGCTTTTCCCACCATGCCTTTCGGTACGACACTTTGTACTTGAATCGAGCTTGCATATCCGCAATAATGACCGACACTTGAATGGTAGGCGTATAGTTTTTGCATCTAAGTTTTCATGGTCTTGCGACATACGAGCGGACGTACATGTGTGTTGACCTTCCAGTTTCCTTATCATCCACATCTGTTTCCGCTGCATTAACGCAGCTCGGACACGCCATTTACAACCATTCGACACTTTCCAACATTCTCCTGCCTACAAAGACTGTGTCAACTTCGTTACTTTATAATGCACACCTAACTTCAAGCTAAGTTGTTTTATAGCATGTAAATAGTCTTTTTTGTTATCAAATTGTTGTCCTACAAACAACTCTTCTTCGTTGAATTCATTGTCAACTAGGTGAGCCGGCACAATATTTACATATTTCGGGAACTCACGTGCAAGAGCCGCATCAGGATCCACATCGGTCATGAAGGACCCTATATTATTTTTTATAACTATACCAGGGCCCGTGTTTCCTGCTGAATGTGGGTTCACATTTTCACCCTCTACCGGCCCTTCCTTGTCTATGTCTTCAGGGATGTCATCCAAATCGGGGTCACTAAAATCATCGTTGGATCACGGTGGGGCTGATCATCATTATCGGACCCTTCATCACTATCTTTTATGGTGGCCAACACCTCTGGATGGATCTCTAGATGAGGGCACGAGTCTAGGGTGTTATACGAACATCCACCGGTGCTTGGATTTTCGAGAGTTGACATTGACCGTGCAAAACCTGACTGATCTTCCCAAGAGACGTTAAGATCAAAATCAATTCCAAAGCACTGGCTTGCTAGACTTACCACTTGAATGGGATCCGGTTCAGCTATCTCCGTGAAAAACTCAACCGGGCTGGGATTTTCTATCTCAAGGGGGCAATCACTTGCTATCATTGTTCCTAAATCATCATCATCTTCAAGCTCCACTTCTGAGAACTTTAACGGATCAGTTGAAATCGAAAATTTGTAAAACAGTATCAACATTTGCTTTCCGCAACGGGTTGCTATCTTTGTATTGATTTTTCGTTTTAAATTCGACAGCAAAATCCGTTTGTTGAATCTCATTCCTATTTTTTTCAGCTTCAAAATACACAGCCTTTTTCATTTGTATTTATCATTTCTCCATCGAAATGGACATAAACAAAAAACATTTGGGAACTCATTTTTAAAAAAAAAATTTACTTTCTTCTAAACAAAGGAAAAAAAAATTCAAACCAAACAAAATGGAAGATAAAATACCTAAATATATTTGATAAATTTGGTGCTTTTTTTTCGTATGCTAGTGCCGGCCATTGATAGGCCAACACCAAAAAAAAATTTTGGACTGCTAGCACCCAAAAAATTTTTTTTATACTGGTGGTGCTAGCCTTTGAGAAGCCAGCATAAAAAAAAAATTTTGTACTGCTGATGCCAACCATTGACAGGCCAGCACACAAAAAAAATTTTCATATATTGGTGGCATCCATTGACAAGGCAGCACTCAAAAAAAAAATTTTCGTATACTGGTGCCGACCATTGACAGGCCAGCACCCAAAAAATTTTTTTTTGTATTTTTTTAATTTTTGTATACCAGTATGATACGATTTAAAAAAAATACACTGGTGTCAGCCATTAACAGGCCAGAAGCAAAATATTTAATTTTTTAAAGTCTGGCACAATCATTAGGCAACCATAGGTCCAAAATACCAGGTGGTGCCGACCATTGAGAGGCCAAAACCCCTTTTCACTGTTCATTTCAAGCTATTTTTGTGATTGTTTTTAAACCTAGGTCATTTTTGTAAATATCAATTTTTTGGGGTAAGTTTGGTAAAATAGCCTAAAAAGGACTAAATCGCATAAAGTGCAAAAGTTGAGTTCTAATATCTAAAGGTATTAAATAGCTATGGAACTTTAAAATAGAGGTCCTTATATGGTAAATAGTCCATTAATATGTTAGTGAGTGATAATGACTTGGCAATTTTGTAATTTGAATTAATTATAAAGGTTAATTAAGTAAATAGGTAATTTAATGATATATTAATAAAACAAAACAATTTTATTATGTTCATCTTCTTCAAAATACACCACAAACAGATTCTACTTGGAGAAAATAGAGCTAGGGTTCGACCAAGCTTCAAAATCCAATTGGAAAGTGATTTTTGTCCTGTTTTTAATGATTTCTATGTTTCTCGAATCGTTGTAGCTTAATCTAACTAGCCCAGGGACTAATTTGAAAAATAGTTAAAGTATTTGAGTTTTTCCATTGATGAATATGTTAGGATTTTGAAGTTTAATGGTAGAAAATGAAATAGGGATTAAATTGAAAAATATGATAAATTGTGGGTTAAAATTATGAATTTGTGAAATATGTGGGTTTCTATAAGCATGTATATAGTTCCGCTAGGCCTGGGTAGGGATGAAATTGAATGAATTTCATTTTCCGAGCCCAGGCACTAAATTACAAAGAATTAAAAGTATAGGGGCAAATTGGAATTTTGCCAAAAATGTGTGTTGGACTAAATTGTATATGCATTATATTGAATTGAGTTCATTTCATTCGTATAGATCCGGTTAGACCTCGTACGGAGTTAGATCGAGGCATAGAGAAAATCTCAGATTAGTCACCTCCGTATCTACGAACACTTGTCGAGGTAAGTTCGTGTAACCAAATTATGTAATTATATGCTTTGTTTGAATTAGATATATGTTATTTGCATTATCATCATATATGAATACCGATTGCATATCTGACGACATACGACGATTACTGAGCCCCGTTTGAACCTTAAGAATTCGTAGGATATAAATGACATGTAATTAGGGTTACTGATTCAGCTCTTATAAGCTTACCATTATTCAGCTCGGAGGAGCTTACTACTATTCAACACAGAGGATCTTACCGTTTACAGCTCGTATTAGCATACAAGTATATGAATTGATAGATTACAATTCAGTACACCTCGTGTGTACTACCTGCATATCCAACGATATTCTAAGTGGTTCAACGGACACAGTTCTATTATGATTTTACATGAGTTCAATAAGAACTAGTATAAGTATTTACATCAACTCCATGGAAATGGTTTGTATATGATATATGGATACATGGTATAGATGTTACATGTATATGGAGTTTCAATAGTTATTGGACTCATACGTGATTCTCAGTTTTTATATGAATTACATGACTAACATGGTTGATGACTATGTGATAGACTTTTGGCATGTAACACCCCTAACCCGTATCCTTCTCTTTCTCCAAAATAGGGTTATAGAGCATTACCGGAGTTTACAAATTAATTTTCAGACATTTCATTTCATCAAGCATTCATATTTATAACTAATTAAAATCAAAACATTTATGAGCTAACATTAACCAATTTAACTTATACAAGTCATTATAACTAGAATCAAATCATCCAAAATTACCAATAGAACCAATAGATAATGTGATATATCTCCAACAAGCTTCCAACCCAATCGAGCTTAGATAATCATTTCAAAACATCTAATAATTATACCTATTACCAATAATAATTCAATTCCAATAATAAACACACACATATATATAATATTCATTACAAAATAGCATTCACTTCTATTAAAATTATACAAAATATAGTTCATACAAACTTACCGGGCTAAATTGCGAAATAGCAAAATTCAAGGACATTTTGGAAAATTTTTATTTTCTCAATTTCCACCCAATCTTGATCTAAATTAATATTTCATTCAATTTACTAATATAAATAATAAAACAATTCATTTCATGCAATTTGGTCACTTTTTGACATTTTACAAATTTACTCTTAAAGTTTCACATTTGTTCAATTTAGTCCCTGAACCTAAAACATATAATTTTTCATTTTAATGAAAACTCATGCTAGTTGAATAATCATATATTTTCCTCCTCCTCCTCTCCATTCCACATCCTTAATGTATATAACATGCTTATATGTAACATTATTTATAATTTCACCATTTATTTATGTATTCATTCAAAGCTGTCTACTTGAGTCATAATCACTAAATTATTTATATCTTGAGCTAAAAAACTCCAAATTGAGATCCATTAATTTTCCCTGAAACTATACTCACATATCTTTTAAAGTCACCTCTGTTCTGCTGTCTGATAGTTCCGACCCTTCTTCATTAAAACTTAATTATCTCCTTGTAAAAAATTTGGATGATATCTCTGTTTATTTATATTGAAAATAGACTCTTTAATGATTTTAAACATATAAATTATAACCCATAATTATTTTTTTTACAATTTTTTATGATTTTCTAAAGTCAGAACTGTGGAACCCGAAATCATTCTGACCTGGTCTCACAAAATCTATCATATCTCATGATTTTTCAAATTTAACCTACTGTTGTTGTCCAAAACTGTTTTGTGCAAAATGTTAATTACTAAGTTTATAACTTCCTTATTCCCTTTCTCTATCATGTTTCCCATCACTTTCACTTATTTCTCTTCACTAATATATCAAGAACATAAGACTTTATATAAGAAAACTCTACTATAACATCTTTTCCATGCTATTTCAATAATATCAAACTTAAAAATATATTGAAATCTCAATGTTCTTACCTTATCCTATTGATTTCAATCTTTAACTTGATTTTCTCTCTCCTCCAGCTTCAATTTCTTGAATCCAACTTGGTATTCTAGCTCCCTATAGTCTCCTTGTTATCTTTCTCTCTTGATGGATATGGAAATTCTTTTGATTTCTAGGTGAAAATGGTAAGTTTTTGGAGGAAGGACCAAATTGTAAAGAAAGCAAAACTTTCCTTCTTTCTCTCTTCTCCTCACGTTGGATGCATGGAAGATGATGGGTTGGTTGTTTTTCATCTTTCTTTCCACATATATATATACTAAATTAATTAATAATAAAATAATAAAATATCATTTAAAAATCAAATTAAAATATTAATAATCTAATATTTAATTAATTAATTAATCTAAAATATCACCAACATCATCATTGCCTTCTAGATTTCTCTCTCTTCTAATTGACCATTTAGCCCTTTATGTTCTTTTAAAATTTCATCCTTGAGTCATCACTTAATTTGGTAAAATTACAATTTAGTCCCTCAACATTCTTCACCTTTTCAATTTGGTCCTCATTCATCTTGGTTTCTAGATTATTCTATCCTTAAAATATTTGCACTATTGGTCTTTTAAAGTTTTCATATTTACACTTTAACCCCTTAAATTTTGAGTATTTACTCTTGGGCCACAAAACTTTTCTCACTTTTGCGATTTAATCTTTTCTTGAATTAATATGTCATAATATACTTCTCAATGTTGACATAACTCAAAATTACCCTTTTTACCACTTTATTTCCTTATTTTAATCTATCAGGAATATTATCTTACTTTCTTACTGTAGTAATTTTTTTTTGGGTATTACATGGCCAAATTGAGTTGAGATATGCTTTGGTTTACTTACCTTAAATATGAGAAAATGGTCAGTTAAATTCCATGTTACACGAACTTACTAAGCTTAAATGCTTCCTTTATGTTATTTTTCGTGTTTTATAGTGATTCGGAAGCTCGTTCAGGTTGGAAGCTTGTCGAAGCTATATCACACTATCCATCAGCTCTTTTGGTACTTTTGATTATTTAATTTCAGTTATAATGGAATGTATAGGTTCATTTGGCCAATGTTGGCATATAAGTGTTTTGTTGAGATTAGCCACTTATTTGGCTTGTGTTTAGTGCAATTATGCATATATGTATTTGGTCATTTAGGAAAGTTTGGATACATGGTTGACATGTTTTTAAATGGTCATTTGAGGTGCCTAAGAGCATATTGGTTGTATGTGATTATAGTACATGTTTAAAGCTTGCTCATGTTTGTTTTGGGATGCTTGATTATAGCTAGCATATATGTGCATTTTTCGGAATAGGTTGATGTCATTTTTGGGTAAGAAATGTGGTTGGGAAAATGGTCTATTTTTGTCCACACAGGTGAAAACACAGGCGTGTGTCTCAGCCGTGTGTGACACACGGCCAGGTGACACGACTGTGTGTCCGCTGTATCTTCTAAAGAGTGCAAGTCAGTATCCTCACACAGCCTAGCACACAGGCATGTGGCTTGGTCGTGTGGCATAGGTCAGTGAGTTACACGGGCATAGACACGAGTTGGGACACGGTCGTGTGTCCTTATTTCGAATGCCCACACGGCCTAAGACACGGGCGTGTCTCTTGGCCGTGTGAGTACACGTCTGTGTGACCCCTGGAGCTTTGAAAATTGTAAATGTTTCTGAAATATTTAGTCAGGATTTGTTTCTAGGGTGTATTTTGGGCCTCGAGGGCTCGTATTAGGAACAATATGCATGATTATGATTGGTTTCTGACATGTATGTTATGAAATATTTGAAATTTTATCTGTCTGATCTGTATATCTGGTAATGCTACGTAACCCAGTTCTGGCGATGGATACGGGTTAGGGGAGTTACACTAAACTAGGTCCTAGGAGTTTCAGGGGTAATTTAGGAATTTTAGCCTTAAAGTGTTCGAAATTTTATGAAATGTTATATCAGTAATGTTTTCGATTATGATTTTTAGAAAATTAAATCAATTTTTGAAAAAGTGTTCTAAAAACCTTTAATTTTATAAAAAAAATATGATTTATTTGTAACAGGGTTAAGATTGTGAGCATTTATGCTGCACTTTTACCAAATGTTAAAGTTGAATCTTAAAACCCCGACCTACAACTTGTTTTCACATTATTTTATCTTATTTGCTTGCTTGTGCCATCCCTTTGCTCTTTCAATCTCCCACCTTCGATTTTCTTTGTTAAATCTTCATTCTTTTGATTTCCATCATCACCCAAGACTTTAATCTTCATATTACTTCAACAAAACACCCAAAAATTCCATTAATTCCTTCATCTTCTCAACTTGAGGGTTTCTTGGATTTGCACCAAAAACTCGTTTATTCTTTTGTCAAAGGTAACCATTCACTTTCTTATTAGTTTTTAATCTTAATTGGCCTTTGAAATTGAGTTTTGATTTATTAAATTGCATGTTTTAAATAAAAGCAATAAGCAGAGTCGTTAATGGTGAATTTTAGATTTTTGAGTAAAAATGTGATTTCAAAGTGTTAATCAGTAGGTTTTGATAGGATTAAGAGGTTTCTAAACTTTCTTTGAATTTTCGTTAAAGATTTCTTTAGTTTTAATGAATTTTTAAAAAATAGCCATAAGTATGTCAAAAAAGTCGATACCATGAATTGAGTAGTTTAGCATTGATTGAAGGTTGAGAATTAGTCGTAGATGAATTATAAGATGAAAGGAATTGGTTTTAGGCAAAAAACTTAGTTAGTTTGAGATATTCGAATTTAAAGTTTGATATGTTAAAGGTTTTGATTACTTGAGAACTTAGTTTAGGCTTATGTTTCTTTTGATTGCTTGTGGTGAGTCCTTAGCTTATTTTTGAATGTATTATTGAGGGAATTATTGTGTTGAAGGTTTGGATTCGGTAAGACCATCTACGAGTTAGGAAAGCCTAGTTTGCGCTTTCAAATTTTCAACGAACTCGTATTGGTGAGTGTTTGGAATAATTGCTTGTGGACATGATTCAATCTGTTATTTGGGAACTTAGTTGTAGCCTAAAACCCTACTCTAAATTTCGAGTATAAGCTTTCTCGTGATCATGAATTACTTATTTATTATGTGCTTGTGTTATAGTGAAAATGTGCATTGAGATGATATGCCATTACATGTGTTATGTGTTCATGATTACCGTTGTGGAAGTGTATATGTGGGCATATCATACATGCTAAGTAACAGTGATTATAATGTGCTAATGATACATATATGTAGTGATAGTGAGTTGAAAATCAGTAGGTAATATGTGTGTTTAATAACGAATATTTTGGCCTTGAGATTCTTAAGACTGTTGGATATAGTTGGCATGTCATAGGATTGTGAGTACTCACTTATATGTTATATGATTTGGGCATTGAGGCCCTAAGACAGGTTTGGAGACATAAGGGAATGTGAACTAAGCTTCATTCAATGGTACATGTTTGGTGTGTTGGAGAGTGTTAGCTTTATGGTTCACTTTTGGGACATGTTTGACTCTATGAGTCTATGTGGTGTGTTGGAGATCCATGTATCTGATGTGTGGTGGTAGTGCCCACTTTTACGTTTCATAGCTCAAGTTTCAAATTATCTACATATATGATCGTATGAATTGTGATGTAAGTATGAATATGTATGTATTGACCCTGTAAATAAACTATCGAATATACATGTGAAGTAAATTATGTTAACTAAGTTAAGGTTGCTATTATTCTACTACATATATGTTTCACTAATGCTTGATGAACTGTTTGAATGGTAGTTGTTCTAGGCATTCGCTGAGCTTGTTAAGCTCACCCACTTCCTTCTTAAACCATTGCAGATTACTCGTGTGCCGGTGTGAGTGGTGCGGTTTCTAAGGGGTGATCCAAGCAAGTCCTTTTTCATTTTTCTGTAGGTGTTATTGTTAATTATCTACATTTTCCAAATAAGGCAATGTGGCAGACTTTTATTGGTATTTGTCATGATGTTTTTGGATGCTTCCATAATCTATTCATTCTTAAGATTATGATATTTGTTTCATAATATGTTGATTATTACTTGGACCTAATTTTGATGTTTGAAACTATTTATATGGACGATTTGATGTTTATTCGATATAGTAATGGATGCATGATGAATAGATTTGGTGTTGTAAAGGTCAGTAGGCTTATATGTGTTGTATTTTTTAGGTTTGAAATAGAGCTATTGATATTCATGTGTTAAAAACAATACCTCTGTGATTTTGAAATATACAAGAAGTCAAAATCATAAATTGGTATCGGTACCATATCATAAGTATTGATACTCGAGGTAAATTACCGATACCTTTCGTAAGGTGTCAATAATTTTGGGTGTTTTATTTTTGGGAGAGAAACAGAATGATGTTTTGGTATCTATTTTCCATTCAGTATCGATACCGAATGAAGGAAATATCGAAACCTATGTGCCAGTATTGATACCTACGTACTTGATTGGAAAATTTTGCTAAGTGGCCCTTATGTATGTACAAATGTTATTATATGATGTTGAAGGTATGTTTAGTAATGATACATTCCATTTCTGGTTCAAATGGTA